>NW_028153364.1:0-68228 GCF_964106915.1 Podarcis gaigeae
CAACTTTAAAAAAAAAAAAAATCCCTAAGCCGCGCGGTCACCATTTCAGCAAAAATCTGACGTTTTGCAATTCACTCACAAATGTTGCCAAACTTCTGCAAATGATCTTCTGAAAGCTTTTTTGGTGGAAACGGATGGGTTTTTATCATCGAAAACAGAATTAGCCCTCAACGTCTGAACAACTTTTTTTGAAAAAATCCCTAAGCCGCGCGGTCACAATTTCAGTAAAAATCTGACGTTTTGCAATTCACTCACAAATGTTGCCAAACTGTTGCAAACGATCCCCTGAAAGCTTTTTTGGTGGAAACGGATGGGTTTTTATCATCGGAAACAGAATTAGCCCTCGACGTCTGAACAACTTTTTAAAAAAAAAAAATCCCTAAGCCGCGCGGTCACAATTTCAGCAAAAATCTGACATTTTGCAATTCACTCAAAAATGGTCCCAAACTGTTGCAAACGATCCCCTGAAAGCTTTTTTGGTGGAAACAGATGGGTTTTTATCATCGGAAACAGAATTAGCCCTCGACGTCTGAACAACTTTTTTTCCAAAAAATCCCTAAGCCACGCGGTCACAATTTCAGCAAAAATCTGACGTTTTGCAATTCACTCACAAATGTTGCCAAACTTCTGCAAACAATCTTCTGAAAGCTTTTTTGGTGGAAACGGATGGGTTTTTATCATCGGAAACAGAATTAGCGCTCGACGTCTGAACAACTTTAAAAAAAAAAAAAATCCCTAAGCCGCGCGGTCACAATTTCAGCAAAAATCTGACGTTTTGCAATTCACTCACAAATGTTGCCAAACTTCTGCAAATGATCTTCTGAAAGCTTTTTTGGTGGAAACGGATGGGTTTTTATCAGCGAAAACAGAATTAGCCTTCAACGTCTGAACAACATTTTTTTGAAAAAATCCCTAAGCCGCGCGGTCACAAATTCAGCAAAAATCTGACGTTTTGCAATTCACTCAAAAATGGTCCCAAACTGTTGCAAACGATCCCCTGAATGCTTTTTTGATGGAAACAGATGGGTTTTTATCATCGGAAACAGAATTAGCCCTCGACGTCTGAACACCTTTTTTTGCAAAAAATCCCTAAGCCGCGCGGTCACAATTTCAACAAAAATCTGACGTTTTGCAATTCACTCACAAATGTTGCCAAACTTCTGCAAATGATCTTCTGAAAGCTTTTTTAGTGGAAACAGATGGGTTTTTATTATCGAAAACAGAATTAGCCCTCAACGTCTGAGCAACTTTTTTTTTTAAAAAAACGTAAGCCGCGCGGTCACAATTTCAGCAAAAATCTGACGTTTTGCAATTCACTCACAAATGTTGCCAAACTTCTGCAAATGATCTTCTGAAAGCTTTTTTGGTGGAAACAGATGGGTTTTTATCATCGGAATCAGAATTAGCCCTCAACGTCTGAGCAACTTTTTTTAAAAAAAAACCGTAAGCCGCGCGGTCACAGTTTCAGCAAAAATCTGACGTTTTGCAATTCACTCACAAATGTTGCCAAACTTCTGCAAATGATCTTCTGAAAGCTTTTTTGGTGGAAACGGATGGGTTTTTATCATCGGAAACAGAATTAGCCCTCAACGTCTGAACAACATTTTTTTGAAAAAATCCCTAAGCCGCGCGGTCACAAATTCAGCAAAAATCTGACGTTTTGCAATTCACTCAAAAATGGTCCCAAACTGTTGCAAACGATCCCCTGAATGCTTTTTTTGGTGGAAACGGATGGGTTTTTATCATCGGAAACAGAATTAGCCCTCAACGTCTGAACAACATTTTTTTGAAAAAATCCCTAAGCCGCGCGGTCACAATTTCAGCAAAAATCTGACGTTTTGCAATTCACTCACAAATGGTCCCAAACTGTTGCATACGATCCCCTGAAAGCTTTTTTGGTGGAAACAGATGGGTTTTTATCATCGGAAACAGAATTAGCCCTCGACGTCTGAACAACATTTTTTTGAAAAAATCCCTAAGCCGCGCGGTCACAATTTCAGCAAAAATCTGACGTTTTGCAATTCACTCACAAATGTTGCCAAACTTCTGCAAATGATCTTCTGAAAGCTTTTTTAGTGGAAACAGATGGGTTTTTATCATCGGAATCAGAATTAGCCCTGAACGTCTGAGCAACTTTTTTAAAAAAAAAACCGTAAGCCGCGCGGTCACAGTTTCAGCAAAAATCTGACGTTTTGCAATTCACTCACAAATGTTTCCAAACTTCTGCAAACGATCCTTTGAAAGCTTTTTTGGTGCAAACGGATGGGTTTTTATCATCGGAAACAGAATTAGCCCTCGACGTCTGAACAACTTTTTTTAAAAAAAAAATCCCTAAGCCGCGCGGTCACAATTTCAGCAAAAATCTGACATTTTGCAATTCACTCACAAATGTTGCCAAACTTCTGCAAACAATCTTCTGAAAGCTTTTTTGGTGGAAACGGATGGGTTTTTATCATCGGAAACAGAATTAGCCCTCAACGTCTGAACAACATTTTTTTGAAAAAATCCCTAAGCCGCGCGGTCACAAATTCAGAAAAAATCTGACATTTTGCAATTCACTCACAAATGTTGCCAAACTTCTGCAAACAATCTTCTGAAAGCTTTTTTGGTGGAAACGGATGGGTTTTTATCATCGGAAACAGAATTAGCCCTCGACGTCTGAACAACTTTTTTTGAAAAAATCCCTAAGCCGCACGGTCACAATTTCAGCAAAAATCTGACGTTTTGCAATTCACTCACAAATGTTGCCAAACTTCTGCAAATGATCTTCTGAAAGCATTTTTGGTGGAAACGGATGGGTTTTTATCATCGGAAACAGAATTAGCCCTCGACGTCTGAACAACTTTTTTTAAAAAAAAAATCCCTAAGCCGCGCGGTCACAATTTCAGCAAAAATCTGACATTTTGCAATTCACTCAAAAATGGTCCCAAACTGTTACAAACGATCCCCTGAAAGCTTTTTTGGTGGAAACAGATGGGTTTTTATCATCGGAAACAGAATTAGCCCTCGACGTCTGAACAACTTTTTTTCCAAAAAATCCCTAAGCCGCGCGGTCACAATTTCAGCAAAAATCTGACGTTTTGCAATTCACTCACAAATGTTGCCAAACTTCTGCAAACAATCTTCTGAAAGCTTTTTTGGTGGAAACGGATGGGTTTTTATCATCGGAAACAGAATTAGCGCTCGACGTCTGAACAACTTTAAAAAAAAAAAAAATCCCTAAGCCGCGCGGTCACAATTTCAGCAAAAATCTGACGTTTTGCAATTCACTCACAAATGTTGCCAAACTTCTGCAAATGATCTTCTGAAAGCTTTTTTGGTGGAAACGGATGGGTTTTTATCAGCGAAAACAGAATTAGCCTTCAACGTCTGAACAACATTTTTTTGAAAAAATCCCTAAGCCGCGCGGTCACAAATTCAGCAAAAATCTGACGTTTTGCAATTCACTCAAAAATGGTCCCAAACTGTTGCAAACGATCCCCTGAATGCTTTTTTGATGGAAACAGATGGGTTTTTATCATCGGAAACAGAATTAGCCCTCGACGTCTGAACACCTTTTTTTGCAAAAAATCCCTAAGCCGCGCGGTCACAATTTCAACAAAAATCTGACGTTTTGCAATTCACTCACAAATGTTGCCAAACTTCTGCAAATGATCTTCTGAAAGCTTTTTTAGTGGAAACAGATGGGTTTTTATTATCGAAAACAGAATTAGCCCTCAACGTCTGAGCAACTTTTTTTTTTAAAAAAACGTAAGCCGCGCGGTCACAATTTCAGCAAAAATCTGACGTTTTGCAATTCACTCACAAATGTTGCCAAACTTCTGCAAATGATCTTCTGAAAGCTTTTTTGGTGGAAACAGATGGGTTTTTATCATCGGAATCAGAATTAGCCCTCAACGTCTGAGCAACTTTTTTTTAAAAAAAACCGTAAGCCGCGCGGTCACAGTTTCAGCAAAAATCTGACGTTTTGCAATTCACTCACAAATGTTGCCAAACTTCTGCAAATGATCTTCTGAAAGCTTTTTTGGTGGAAACGGATGGGTTTTTATCATCGGAAACAGAATTAGCCCTCAACGTCTGAACAACATTTTTTTGAAAAAATCCCTAAGCCGCGCGGTCACAAATTCAGCAAAAATCTGACGTTTTGCAATTCACTCAAAAATGGTCCCAAACTGTTGCAAACGATCCCCTGAATGCTTTTTTTGGTGGAAACGGATGGGTTTTTATCATCGGAAACAGAATTAGCCCTCAACGTCTGAACAACATTTTTTTGAAAAAATCCCTAAGCCGCGCGGTCACAATTTCAGCAAAAATCTGACGTTTTGCAATTCACTCACAAATGGTCCCAAACAGTTGCATACGATCCCCTGAAAGCTTTTTTGGTGGAAACAGATGGGTTTTTATCATCGGAAACAGAATTAGCCCTCGACGTCTGAACAACATTTTTTTGAAAAAATCCCTAAGCCGCGCGGTCACAATTTCAGCAAAAATCTGACGTTTTGCAATTCACTCACAAATGTTGCCAAACTTCTGCAAATGATCTTCTGAAAGCTTTTTTAGTGGAAACAGATGGGTTTTTATCATCGGAATCAGAATTAGCCCTGAACGTCTGAGCAACTTTTTTAAAAAAAAAACCGTAAGCCGCGCGGTCACAGTTTCAGCAAAAATCTGACGTTTTGCAATTCACTCACAAATGTTTCCAAACTTCTGCAAACGATCCTTTGAAAGCTTTTTTGGTGCAAACGGATGGGTTTTTATCATCGGAAACAGAATTAGCCCTCGACGTCTGAACAACTTTTTTTAAAAAAAAAATCCCTAAGCCGCGCGGTCACAATTTCAGCAAAAATCTGACATTTTGCAATTCACTCACAAATGTTGCCAAACTTCTGCAAACAATCTTCTGAAAGCTTTTTTGGTGGAAACGGATGGGTTTTTATCATCGGAAACAGAATTAGCCCTCAACGTCTGAACAACATTTTTTTGAAAAAATCCCTAAGCCGCGCGGTCACAAATTCAGAAAAAATCTGACATTTTGCAATTCACTCACAAATGTTGCCAAACTTCTGCAAACAATCTTCTGAAAGCTTTTTTGGTGGAAACGGATGGGTTTTTATCATCGGAAACAGAATTAGCCCTCGACGTCTGAACAACTTTTTTTGAAAAAATCCCTAAGCCGCACGGTCACAATTTCAGCAAAAATCTGACGTTTTGCAATTCACTCACAAATGTTGCCAAACTTCTGCAAATGATCTTCTGAAAGCATTTTTGGTGGAAACGGATGGGTTTTTATCATCGGAAACAGAATTAGCCCTCGACGTCTGAACAACTTTTTAAAAAAAAAAAATCCCTAAGCCGCGCGGTCACAATTTCAGCAAAAATCTGACATTTTGCAATTCACTCAAAAATGGTCCCAAACTGTTACAAACGATCCCCTGAAAGCTTTTTTGGTGGAAACAGATGGGTTTTTATCATCGGAAACAGAATTAGCCCTCGACGTCTGAACAACTTTTTTTCCAAAAAATCCCTAAGCCGCGCGGTCACAATTTCAGCAAAAATCTGACGTTTTGCAATTCCCTCACAAATGTTGCCAAACTTCTGCAAACAATCTTCTGAAAGCTTTTTTGGTGGAAACGGATGGGTTTTTATCATCGGAAACAGAATTAGCGCTCGACGTCTGAACAACTTTAAAAAAAAAAAAAATCCCTAAGCCGCGCGGTCACAAATTCAGCAAAAATCTGACGTTTTGCAATTCACTCAAAAATGGTCCCAAACTGTTGCAAACGATCCCCTGAATGCTTTTTTGATGGAAACAGATGGGTTTTTATCATCGGAAACAGAATTAGCCCTCGACGTCTGAACACCTTTTTTTGCAAAAAATCCCTAAGCCGCGCGGTCACAATTTCAACAAAAATCTGACGTTTTGCAATTCACTCACAAATGTTGCCAAACTTCTGCAAATGATCTTCTGAAAGCTTTTTTAGTGGAAACAGATGGGTTTTTATTATCGAAAACAGAATTAGCCCTCAACGTCTGAGCAACTTTTTTTTAAAAAAAAACGTAAGCCGCGCGGTCACAGTTTCAGCAAAAATCTGACGTTTTGCAATTCACTCACAAATGTTGCCAAACTTCTGCAAACGATCCTCTGAAAGCTTTTTTGGTGCAAACGGATGGGTTTTTATCATCGGAAACAGAATTAGCCCTCGACGTCTGAACAACTTTTTAAAAAAAAAAAATCCCTAAGCCGCGCGGTCACAATTTCAGCAAAAATCTGACATTTTGCAATTCACTCAAAAATGGTCCCAAACTGTTGCAAACGATCCCCTGAAAGCTTTTTTGGTGGAAACAGATGGGTTTTTATCATCGGAAACAGAATTAGCCCTCAACGTCTGAACAACATTTTTTTGAAAAAATCCCTAAGCCGCGCGGTCACAAATTCAGCAAAAATCTGACGTTTTGCAATTCACTCAAAAATGGTCCCAAACTGTTGCAAACGATCCCCTGAATGCTTTTTTTGGTGGAAACGGATGGGTTTTTATCATCGGAAACAGAATTAGCCCTCAACGTCTGAACAACATTTTTTTGAAAAAATCCCTAAGCCGCGCGGTCACAATTTCAGCAAAAATCTGACGTTTTGCAATTCACTCACAAATGTTGCCAAACTTCTGCAAATGATCTTCTGAAAGCTTTTTTGGTGGAAACAGATGGGTTTTTATCATCGGAATCAGAATTAGCCCTCAACGTCTGAGCAACTTTTTTTTAAAAAAAACCGTAAGCCGCGCGGTCACAGTTTCAGCAAAAATCTGACGTTTTGCAATTCACTCACAAATGTTGCCAAACTTCTGCAAACGATCCTCTGAAAGCTTTTTTGGTGCAAACGGATGGGTTTTTATCATCGGAAACAGAATTAGCCCTTGACGTCTGAACAACTTTTTTTTAAAAAAAAATCCCTAAGCCGCGCGGTCACAATTTCAGCAAAAATCTGACATTTTGCAATTCATTCAAAAATGGTCCCAAACTGTTGCAAACGATCCCCTGAAAGCTTTTTTGGTGGAAACAGATGGGTTTTTATCATCGGAAACAGAATTAGCCCTCGACGTCTGAACAACTTTTTTTCCAAAAAATCCCTCAGCCGCGCGGTCACAATTTCAGCAAAAATCTGACGTTTTGCAATTCACTCACAAATGTTGCCAAACTTCTGCTAACGATCTTCTGAAAGCTTTTTTGGTGGAAACGAATGGGTTTTTATCATCGGAAACAGAATTAGCCCTCGACGTCTGAACAACTCTTTTAAAAAAAAAAATCCCTAATCTGACGTTTTGCAATTCACTCACAAATGTTGCCAAACTTCTGCAAACAATCTTCTGAAAGCTTTTTTGGTGCAAACGGATGGGT
This sequence comes from Podarcis gaigeae, assembly GCF_964106915.1. Classification (NCBI taxonomy): domain Eukaryota; kingdom Metazoa; phylum Chordata; class Lepidosauria; order Squamata; family Lacertidae; genus Podarcis; species Podarcis gaigeae. The sequence continues at coordinate 7,393 of NW_028153364.1, forward strand.
TTTTATCATCGGAAACAGAATTAGCGCTCGACGTCTGAACAACTTTAAAAAAAAAAAATCCCTAAGCCGCGCGGTCACATATTCGGCAAAAATATGACGTTTTGCAATTCACTCACAAAGGTTGCCAAACTTCTGCTAACGATCTTCTGAAAGCTTTTTTGGTAGAAACGGATGGGTTTTTATCATCGGAAACAGAATTAGCCCTCGATGTCTGAACAACTTTAAAAAAAAAAAAAATCCCTAAGCCGCGCGGTCACAATTTCAGCAAAAATCTGACGTTTTGCAATTCACTCACAAATGTTGCCAAACTTCTGCAAATGATCTTCTGAAAGCTTTTTTGGTGGAAACGGATGGGTTTTTATCATCGAAAACAGAATTAGCCCTCAACGTCTGAACAACTTTTTTTGAAAAAATCCCTAAGCCGCGCGGTCACAATTTCAGTAAAAATCTGACGTTTTGCAATTCACTCACAAATGTTGCCAAACTGTTGCAAACGATCCCCTGAAAGCTTTTTTGGTGGAAACGGATGGGTTTTTATCATCGGAAACAGAATTAGCCCTCGACGTCTGAACAACTTTTTAAAAAAAAAAAATCCCTAAGCCGCGCGGTCACAATTTCAGCAAAAATCTGACATTTTGCAATTCACTCAAAAATGGTCCCAAACTGTTGCAAACGATCCCCTGAAAGCTTTTTTGGTGGAAACAGATGGGTTTTTATCATCGGAAACAGAATTAGCCCTCGACGTCTGAACAACTTTTTTTCCAAAAAATCCCTAAGCCACGCGGTCACAATTTCAGCAAAAATCTGACGTTTTGCAATTCACTCACAAATGTTGCCAAACTTCTGCAAACAATCTTCTGAAAGCTTTTTTGGTGGAAACGGATGGGTTTTTATCATCGGAAACAGAATTAGCGCTCGACGTCTGAACAACTTTAAAAAAAAAAAAAATCCCTAAGCCGCGCGGTCACAATTTCAGCAAAAATCTGACGTTTTGCAATTCACTCACAAATGTTGCCAAACTTCTGCAAATGATCTTCTGAAAGCTTTTTTGGTGGAAACGGATGGGTTTTTATCAGCGAAAACAGAATTAGCCTTCAACGTCTGAACAACATTTTTTTGAAAAAATCCCTAAGCCGCGCGGTCACAAATTCAGCAAAAATCTGACGTTTTGCAATTCACTCAAAAATGGTCCCAAACTGTTGCAAACGATCCCCTGAATGCTTTTTTGATGGAAACAGATGGGTTTTTATCATCGGAAACAGAATTAGCCCTCGACGTCTGAACACCTTTTTTTGCAAAAAATCCCTAAGCCGCGCGGTCACAATTTCAACAAAAATCTGACGTTTTGCAATTCACTCACAAATGTTGCCAAACTTCTGCAAATGATCTTCTGAAAGCTTTTTTAGTGGAAACAGATGGGTTTTTATTATCGAAAACAGAATTAGCCCTCAACGTCTGAGCAACTTTTTTTTTAAAAAAAACGTAAGCCGCGCGGTCACAATTTCAGCAAAAATCTGACGTTTTGCAATTCACTCACAAATGTTGCCAAACTTCTGCAAATGATCTTCTGAAAGCTTTTTTGGTGGAAACAGATGGGTTTTTATCATCGGAATCAGAATTAGCCCTCAACGTCTGAGCAACTTTTTTTTAAAAAAAACCGTAAGCCGCGCGGTCACAGTTTCAGCAAAAATCTGACGTTTTGCAATTCACTCACAAATGTTGCCAAACTTCTGCAAATGATCTTCTGAAAGCTTTTTTGGTGGAAACGGATGGGTTTTTATCATCGGAAACAGAATTAGCCCTCAACGTCTGAACAACATTTTTTTGAAAAAATCCCTAAGCCGCGCGGTCACAAATTCAGCAAAAATCTGACGTTTTGCAATTCACTCAAAAATGGTCCCAAACTGTTGCAAACGATCCCCTGAATGCTTTTTTTGGTGGAAACGGATGGGTTTTTATCATCGGAAACAGAATTAGCCCTCAACGTCTGAACAACATTTTTTTGAAAAAATCCCTAAGCCGCGCGGTCACAATTTCAGCAAAAATCTGACGTTTTGCAATTCACTCACAAATGGTCCCAAACTGTTGCATACGATCCCCTGAAAGCTTTTTTGGTGGAAACAGATGGGTTTTTATCATCGGAAACAGAATTAGCCCTCGACGTCTGAACAACATTTTTTTGAAAAAATCCCTAAGCCGCGCGGTCACAATTTCAGCAAAAATCTGACGTTTTGCAATTCACTCACAAATGTTGCCAAACTTCTGCAAATGATCTTCTGAAAGCTTTTTTAGTGGAAACAGATGGGTTTTTATCATCGGAATCAGAATTAGCCCTGAACGTCTGAGCAACTTTTTTAAAAAAAAAACCGTAAGCCGCGCGGTCACAGTTTCAGCAAAAATCTGACGTTTTGCAATTCACTCACAAATGTTTCCAAACTTCTGCAAACGATCCTTTGAAAGCTTTTTTGGTGCAAACGGATGGGTTTTTATCATCGGAAACAGAATTAGCCCTCGACGTCTGAACAACTTTTTTTAAAAAAAAAATCCCTAAGCCGCGCGGTCACAATTTCAGCAAAAATCTGACGTTTTGCAATTCACTCACAAATGTTGCCAAACGTCTGAAAACGATCTTCTGAAAGCATTTTTGGTGGAAACGGATGGGTTTTTATCATCGGAAACAGAATTAGCCCTCGACGTCTGAACAACTTTTTTAAAAAAAAAAATCCCTAAGCCGCGCGGTCACAATTTCAGCAAAAATCTGACATTTTGCAATTCACTCAAAAATGGTCCCAAACTGTTACAAACGATCCCCTGAAAGCTTTTTTGGTGGAAACAGATGGGTTTTTATCATCGGAAACAGAATTAGCCCTCGACGTCTGAACAACTTTTTTTCCAAAAAATCCCTAAGCCGCGCGGTCACAATTTCAGCAAAAATCTGACGTTTTGCAATTCCCTCACAAATGTTGCCAAACTTCTGCAAACAATCTTCTGAAAGCTTTTTTGGTGGAAACGGATGGGTTTTTATCATCGGAAACAGAATTAGCGCTCGACGTCTGAACAACTTTAAAAAAAAAAAAAATCCCTAAGCCGCGCGGTCACAATTTCAGCAAAAATCTGACGTTTTGCAATTCACTCACAAATGTTGCCAAACTTCTGCAAATGATCTTCTGAAAGCTTTTTTGGTGGAAACGGATGGGTTTTTATCAGCGAAAACAGAATTAGCCTTCAACGTCTGAACAACATTTTTTTGAAAAAATCCCTAAGCCGCGCGGTCACAAATTCAGCAAAAATCTGACGTTTTGCAATTCACTCAAAAATGGTCCCAAACTGTTGCAAACGATCCCCTGAATGCTTTTTTGATGGAAAGAGATGGGTTTTTATCATCGGAAACAGAATTAGCCCTCGACGTCTGAACACCTTTTTTTGCAAAAAATCCCTAAGCCGCGCGGTCACAATTTCAACAAAAATCTGACGTTTTGCAATTCACTCACAAATGTTGCCAAACTTCTGCAAATGATCTTCTGAAAGCTTTTTTAGTGGAAACAGATGGGTTTTTATTATCGAAAACAGAATTAGCCCTCAACGTCTGAGCAACTTTTTTTAAAAAAAAAACGTAAGCCGCGCGGTCACAGTTTCAGCAAAAATCTGACGTTTTGCAATTCACTCACAAATGTTGCCAAACTTCTGCAAACGATCCTCTGAAAGCTTTTTTGGTGCAAACGGATGGGTTTTTATCATCGGAAACAGAATTAGCCCTCGACGTCTGAACAACTTTTTTAAAAAAAAAAATCCCTAAGCCGCGCGGTCACAATTTCAGCAAAAATCTGACATTTTGCAATTCACTCAAAAATGGTCCCAAACTGTTGCAAACGATCCCCTGAAAGCTTTTTTGGTGGAAACAGATGGGTTTTTATCATCGGAAACAGAATTAGCCCTCAACGTCTGAACAACATTTTTTTGAAAAAATCCCTAAGCCGCGCGGTCACAAATTCAGCAAAAATCTGACGTTTTGCAATTCACTCAAAAATGGTCCCAAACTGTTGCAAACGATCCCCTGAATGCTTTTTTTGGTGGAAACGGATGGGTTTTTATCATCGGAAACAGAATTAGCCCTCAACGTCTGAACAACATTTTTTTGAAAAAATCCCTAAGCCGCGCGGTCACAATTTCAGCAAAAATCTGACGTTTTGCAATTCACTCACAAATGTTGCCAAACTTCTGCAAATGATCTTCTGAAAGCTTTTTTGGTGGAAACAGATGGGTTTTTATCATCGGAATCAGAATTAGCCCTCAACGTCTGAGCAACTTTTTTTAAAAAAAAACCGTAAGCCGCGCGGTCACAGTTTCAGCAAAAATCTGACGTTTTGCAATTCACTCACAAATGTTGCCAAACTTCTGCAAACGATCCTCTGAAAGCTTTTTTGGTGCAAACGGATGGGTTTTTATCATCGGAAACAGAATTAGCCCTTGACGTCTGAACAACTTTTTTTTAAAAAAAAATCCCTAAGCCGCGCGGTCACAATTTCAGCAAAAATCTGACATTTTGCAATTCATTCAAAAATGGTCCCAAACTGTTGCAAACGATCCCCTGAAAGCTTTTTTGGTGGAAACAGATGGGTTTTTATCATCGGAAACAGAATTAGCCCTCGACGTCTGAACAACTTTTTTTCCAAAAAATCCCTCAGCCGCGCGGTCACAATTTCAGCAAAAATCTGACGTTTTGCAATTCACTCACAAATGTTGCCAAACTTCTGCTAACGATCTTCTGAAAGCTTTTTTGGTGGAAACGAATGGGTTTTTATCATCGGAAACAGAATTAGCCCTCGACGTCTGAACAACTCTTTTAAAAAAAAAAATCCCTAATCTGACGTTTTGCAATTCACTCACAAATGTTGCCAAACTTCTGCAAACAATCTTCTGAAAGCTTTTTTGGTGCAAACGGATGGGTTTTTATCATCGGAAACAGAATTAGCGCTCGACGTCTGAACAACTTTAAAAAAAAAAAATCCCTAAGCCGCGCGGTCACATATTCGGCAAAAATATGACGTTTTGCAATTCACTCACAAAGGTTGCCAAACTTCTGCTAACGATCTTCTGAAAGCTTTTTTGGTAGAAACGGATGGGTTTTTATCATCGGAAACAGAATTAGCCCTCGATGTCTGAACAACTTTAAAAAAAAAAAAAATCCCTAAGCCGCGCGGTCACAATTTCAGCAAAAATCTGACGTTTTGCAATTCACTCACAAATGTTGCCAAACTTCTGCAAATGATCTTCTGAAAGCTTTTTTGGTGGAAACGGATGGGTTTTTATCATCGAAAACAGAATTAGCCCTCAACGTCTGAACAACTTTTTTTGAAAAAATCCCTAAGCCGCGCGGTCACAATTTCAGTAAAAATCTGACGTTTTGCAATTCACTCACAAATGTTGCCAAACTGTTGCAAACGATCCCCTGAAAGCTTTTTTGGTGGAAACGGATGGGTTTTTATCATCGGAAACAGAATTAGCCCTCGACGTCTGAACAACTTTTTAAAAAAAAAAAATCCCTAAGCCGCGCGGTCACAATTTCAGCAAAAATCTGACATTTTGCAATTCACTCAAAAATGGTCCCAAACTGTTGCAAACGATCCCCTGAAAGCTTTTTTGGTGGAAACAGATGGGTTTTTATCATCGGAAACAGAATTAGCCCTCGACGTCTGAACAACTTTTTTTCCAAAAAATCCCTAAGCCACGCGGTCACAATTTCAGCAAAAATCTGACGTTTTGCAATTCACTCACAAATGTTGCCAAACTTCTGCAAACAATCTTCTGAAAGCTTTTTTGGTGGAAACGGATGGGTTTTTATCATCGGAAACAGAATTAGCGCTCGACGTCTGAACAACTTTAAAAAAAAAAAAAATCCCTAAGCCGCGCGGTCACAATTTCAGCAAAAATCTGACGTTTTGCAATTCACTCACAAATGTTGCCAAACTTCTGCAAATGATCTTCTGAAAGCTTTTTTGGTGGAAACGGATGGGTTTTTATCATCGAAAACAGAATTAGCCCTCAACGTCTGAACAACATTTTTTTGAAAAAATCCCTAAGCCGCGCGGTCACAAATTCAGCAAAAATCTGACGTTTTGCAATTCACTCAAAAATGGTCCCAAACTGTTGCAAACGATCCCCTGAATGCTTTTTTGATGGAAACAGATGGGTTTTTATCATCGGAAACAGAATTAGCCCTCGACGTCTGAACACCTTTTTTTGCAAAAAATCCCTAAGCCGCGCGGTCACAATTTCAGCAAAAATCTGACGATTTGCAATTCACTCACAAATGTTGCCAAACTTCTGCAAATGATCTTCTGAAAGCTTTTTTAGTGGAAACAGATGGGTTTTTATCATCGGAATCAGAATTAGCCCTCAACGTCTGAGCAACTTTTTTTAAAAAAAAACCGTAAGCCGCGCGGTCACAGTTTCAGCAAAAATCTGACGTTTTGCAATTCACTCACAAATGTTGCCAAACTTCTGCAAACGATCCTCTGAAAGCTTTTTTGGTGCAAACGGATGGGTTTTTATCATCGGAAACAGAATTAGCCCTCAACGTCTGAACAACTTTTTTTAAAAAAAAAATCCCTAAGCCGCGCGGTCACAATTTCAGCAAAAATCTGACATTTTGCAATTCACTCAAAAATGGTCCCAAACTGTTGCAAACGATCCCCTGAAAGCTTTTTTGGTGGAAACAGATGGGTTTTTATCATCGGAAACAGAATTAGCCCTCGACGTCTGAACAACTTTTTTTCCAAAAAATCACAATTTCAGCAAAAATCTGACGTTTTGCAATTCACTCACAAATGTTGCCAAACTTCTGCAAGCAATCTTCTGAAAGCTTTTTTGGTGGAAACGGATGGGTTTTTATCATCGGAAACAGAATTAGCGCTCGATGTCTGAACAACTTTAAAAAAAAAAAAATCCCTAAGCCGCGCGGTCACAAATTCAGCAAAAATCTGACGTTTTGCAATTCACTCACAAAGGTTGCCAAACTTCTGCTAACGATCTTCTGAAAGCTTTTTTGGTAGAAACGGATGGGTTTTTATCATCGGAAACAGAATTAGCCCTCAACGTCTGAGCAACCTTTTTTGAAAAAATCCCTAAGCCGCGCGGTCACAATTTCAGCAAAAATCTGACATTTTGCAATTCACTCACAAATGTTGCCAAACTTCTGCAAATGATCTTCTGAAAGCTTTTTTGGTGGAAACGGATGGGTTTTTATCATCGAAAACAGAATTAGCCCTCAACGTCTGAACAACTTTTTTTGAAAAATTCCCTAAGCCGCGCGGTCACAAATTCAGCAAAAATCTGACGTTTTGCAATTCACTCACAAAGGTTGCCAAACTTCTGCTAACGATCTTCTGAAAGCTTTTTTGGTGGAAACGGATGGGTTTTTATCATCGGAAACAGAATTAGCCCTCAACGTCTGAGCAACCTTTTTTGAAAAAATCCCTAAGCCGCCTGGTCACAATTTCAGCAAAAATCTGACATTTTGCATTTCACTCAAAAATGGTCCCAAACTGTTGCAAACGATCCCCTGAAAGCTTTTTTGGTGAAAACAGATGGCTTTTTATCATCGGAAACAGAATTAGCCCTCGACGTCTGAACAACTCTTTTTCCAAAAAATCCCTAAGCCGCGCGGTCACAATTTCAGCAAAAATCTGACGTTTTGCAATTCACTCACAAATGTTGCCAAACTTCTGCTAACGATCTTCTGAAAGCTTTTTTGGTGGAAACGGATGGGTTTTTATCATCGGAAACAGAATTAGCCCTCGACGTCTGAACAACTCTTTTTTTAAAAAAAATCCCTAAGCCGCGCGGTCACAATTTCAGCAAAAATCTGACGTTTTGCAATTCACTCACAAATGTTGCCAAACTTCTGCAAACAATCTTCTGAAAGCTTTTTTGGTGCAAACGGATGGGTTTTTATCATCGGAAACAGAATTAGCCCTCGACGTCTGAACAACTTTTTTTTAAAAAAAAATCCCTAAGCCGCGCGGTCACAATTTCAGCAAAAATCTGACATTTTGCATTTCACTCAAAAATGGTCCCAAACTGTTGCAAACGATCCCCTGAAAGCTTTTTTGGTGAAAACAGATGGGTTTTTATCATCGGAAACAGAATTAGCCCTCGACGTCTGAACAACTTTTTTTCCAAAAAATCCCTAAGCCGCGCGGTCACAATTTCAGCAAAAATCTGACGTTTTGCAATTCACTCACAAATGTTGCCAAACTTCTGCTAACGATCTTCTGAAAGCTTTTTTGGTGGAAACGGATGGGTTTTTATCATCGGAAACAGAATTAGCCCTCGACGTCTGAACAACTCTTTTTTTAAAAAAAATCCCTATGCCGCGCGGTCACAATTTCAGCAAAAATCTGACGTTTTGCAATTCACTCACAAATGTTGCCAAACTTCTGCAAACAATCTTCTGAAAGCTTTTTTGGTGGAAACGGATGGGTTTTTATCATCGGAAACAGAATTAGCGCTCAATGTCTGAACAACTTTAAAAAAAAAAAATCCCTATGCCGCGCGGTCACAATTTCAGCAAAAATCTGACGTTTTGCAATTCACTCACAAATGTTGCCAAACTTCTGCAAATGATCTTCTGAAAGCTTTTTTGGTGGAAACGGATGGGTTTTTATCATCGAAAACAGAATTAGCCCTCAACGTCTGAACAACTTTTTTTGAAAAAATCCCTAAGCCGCGCGGTCACAATTTCAGTAAAAATCTGACGTTTTGCAATTCACTCAAAAATGTTGCCAAACTGTTCCAAACGATCCCCTGAAAGCTTTTTTGGTGGAAACAGATGGGTTTTTATCATCGGAAACAGAATTAGCCCTCAACGTCTGAACAACATTTTTTTGAAAAAATCCCTAAGCCGCGCGGTCACAAATTCAGCAAAAATCTGACGTTTTGCAATTCACTCAAAAATGGTCCCAAACTGTTGCAAACGATCCCCTGAACGCTTTTTTGATGGAAACAGATGGGTTTTTATCATCGGAAACAGGATTAGCCCTCGACGTCTGAACAACTTTTTTTTCAAAAAATCCCTAAGCCGCGCGCGGTCACAATTTAAGCAAAAATCTGACGTTTTGCAATTCACTCACAAATATTGCCAAACTTCTGCAATTGATCTTCTGAAAGCTTTTTTGGTGGAAACGGATGGGTTTTTATCATCAGAAACAGAATTAGTCCTCAACATCTGAGCAACTTTTTTTTTAAAAAAAATCCCTAAGCCGCGCGGTCACAATTTCAGCAAAAATCTGACATTTTGCAATTCACTCAAAAATGGTCCCAAACTGTTGCAAACGATCCCCTGAAAGCTTTTTTGGTGGAAACAGATGGGTTTTTATCATCGGAAACAGAATTAGCCCTCGACGTCTGAACAACTTTTTTTCCAAAAAATCCCTAAGCCGCGCGGTCACAATTTCAGCAAAAATCTGACGTTTTGCAATTCACTCACAAATGTTGCCAAACTTCTGCTAACGATCTTCTGAAAGCTTTTTTTGTGGAAACGGATGGGTTTTTATCATCGGAAACAGAATTAGCCCTCGACGTCTGAACAACTCTTTTCTAAAAAAAAATCCCTAAGCCGCGCGGTCACAATTTCAGCAAAAATCTGACGTTTTGCAATTCACTCACAAATGTTGCCAAACTTCTGCAAACAATCTTCTGAAAGCTTTTTTGGTGGAAACGGATGGGTTTTTATCATCGGAAACAGAATTAGCGCTCAACGTCTGAACAACTTTTTTTTCAAAAAATCCCTAAGCCGCGCGGTCACAATTTCAGCAAAAATCTGACGTTTTGCAATTCACTCAAAAATGGTCGCAAACTTCTGCAAACAATCTTCTGAAAGCTTTTATGGTGGAAACGGATGGGTTTTTATCATCGGAAACAGAATTAGCGCTCAACGTCTGAACAACTTTAAAAAAAAAAATCCCTATGCCGCGCGGTCACAATTTCAGCAAAAATCTGACGTTTTGCAATTCACTCACAAATGTTGCCAAACTTCTGCAAATGATCTTCTGAAAGCTTTTTTGGTGGAAACGGATGGGTTTTTATCATCGAAAACAGAATTAGCCCTCAACGTCTGAACAACTTTTTTTGAAAAAATCCCTAAGCCGCGCGGTCACAATTTCAGTAAAAATCTGACGTTTTGCAATTCACTCAAAAATGTTGCCAAACTGTTCCAAACGATCCCCTGAAAGCTTTTTTGGTGGAAACAGATAGGTTTTTATCATCAGAAACAGAATTAGCCCTCAACGTCTGAACAACATTTTTTTGAAAAAATCCCTAAGCCGCGCGGTCACAAATTCAGCAAAAATCTGACGTTTTGCAATTCACTCAAAAATGGTCCCAAACTGTTGCAAACGATCCCCTGAACGCTTTTTTGATGGAAACAGATGGGTTTTTATCATCGGAAACAGAATTAGCCCTCGACGTCTGAACAACTTTTTTTTCAAAAAATCCCTAAGCCGCGCGGTCACAATTTCAGCAAAAATCTGACGTTTTGCAATTCACTCAAAAATGGTCCCAAACTGTTGCAAACGATCCCCTGAATGCTTTTTTGATGGAAACAGATGGGTTTTTATCATCGGAAACAGAATTAGCCCTCAACGTCTGAACAACTTTTTTTGGAAAAAAATCCCTAAGCCGCGCGGTCACAATTTCAGCAAAAATCTGACGTTTTGCAATTCACTCACAAATGTTGCCAAACTTCTGCAAACGATCCTCTGAAAGCTTTTTTGGTGCAAACGGATGGGTTTTTATCATCCGAAACAGAATTAGCCCTCGACGTCTGAACAACTTTTTAAAAAAAAAAAATCCCTAAGCCGCGCGGTCACAATTTCAGCAAAAATCTGACATTTTGCAATTCACTCAAAAATGGTCCCAAACTGTTGCAAACGATCCCCTGAAAGCTTTTTTGGTGGAAACAGATGGGTTTTTATCATCGGAAACAGAATTAGCCCTCAACGTCTGAGCAACCTTTTTTGAAAAAATCCCTAAGCCGCGCGGTCACAGTTTCAGCAAAAATCTGACATTTTGCAATTCACTCACAAATGTTGCCAAACTTCTGCAAACGATCTTCTGAAAGCTTTTTTGGTGCAAACGGATGGGTTTTTATCATCGGAAACAGAATTAGCCCTCGACATCTGAACAACTTTTTTTTTAAAAAAAATCCCTAAGCCGCGCGGTCACAATTTCAGCAAAAATCTGACATTTTGCAATTCACTCAAAAATGGTCCCAAACTGTTGCATACGATCCCCTGAAAGCTTTTTTGGTGGAAACAGATGGGTTTTTATCATCGGAAACAGAATTAGCCCTCGACGTCTAAAAAACCTTTTTTTTTTGAAAAAATCCCTAAGCCGCGCGGTCACAATTTCAGCAAAAATCTGACGTTTTGCAATTCACTCACAAATGTTGCCAAACTTCTGCTAACGATCTTCTGAAAGCTTTCTTGGTGGAAACGGATGGGTTTTTATCATCGGAAACAGAATTAGCCCTCGACGTCTGAACAACTTTAAAAAAAAAAAAATCCCTAAGCCGCGCGGTCACAATTTCAGCAAAAATCTGACGTTTTGCAATTCACTCACAAATGTTGCCAAACTTCTTCAAATGATCTTCTGAAAGCTTTTTTGGTGGAAACGGATGGGTTTTTATCATCGAAAACAGAATTAGCCCTCAACGTCTGAACAACCTTTTTTGAAAAAATCCCTAAGCCGCGCGGTCACAGTTTCAGCAAAAATCTGACATTTTGCAATTCACTCACAAATGTTGCCAAACTTCTGCAAACGATCTTCTGAAAGCTTTTTTGGTGCAAACGGATGGGTTTTTATCATCGAAAACAGAATTAGCCCTCAACGTCTGAACAACTTTTTTTGAAAAAATCCCTAAGCCGCGCGGTCACAATTTCAGTAAAAATCTGACGTTTTGCAATTCACTCAAAAATGTTGCCAAACTGTTCCAAACGATCCCCTGAAAGCTTTTTTGGTGGAAACAGATGGGTTTTTATCATCGGAAACAGAATTAGCCCTCAACGTCTGAACAACATTTTTTTGAAAAAATCCCTAAGCCGCGCGGTCACAAATTCAGCAAAAATCTGACGTTTTGCAATTCACTCAAAAATGGTCCCAAACTGTTGCAAACGATCCCCTGAACGCTTTTTTGATGGAAACAGATGGGTTTTTATCATCGGAAACAGGATTAGCCCTCGACGTCTGAACAACTTTTTTTTCAAAAAATCCCTAAGCCGCGCGCGGTCACAATTTAAGCAAAAATCTGACGTTTTGCAATTCACTCACAAATATTGCCAAACTTCTGCAATTGATCTTCTGAAAGCTTTTTTGGTGGAAACGGATGGGTTTTTATCATCAGAAACAGAATTAGCCCTCAACATCTGAGCAACTTTTTTTTTAAAAAAAATCCCTAAGCCGCGCGGTCACAATTTCAGCAAAAATCTGACATTTTGCAATTCACTCAAAAATGGTCCCAAACTGTTGCAAACGATCCCCTGAAAGCTTTTTTGGTGGAAACAGATGGGTTTTTATCATCGGAAACAGAATTAGCCCTCGACGTCTGAACAACTTTTTTTCCAAAAAATCCCTAAGCCGCGCGGTCACAATTTCAGCAAAAATCTGACGTTTTGCAATTCACTCACAAATGTTGCCAAACTTCTGCTAACGATCTTCTGAAAGCTTTTTTGGTGGAAACGGATGGGTTTTTATCATCGGAAACAGAATTAGCCCTCGACGTCTGAACAACTCTTTTCTAAAAAAAAATCCCTAAGCCGCGCGGTCACAATTTCAGCAAAAATCTGACGTTTTGCAATTCACTCACAAATGTTGCCAAACTTCTGCAAACAATCTTCTGAAAGCTTTTTTGGTGGAAACGGATGGGTTTTTATCATCGGAAACAGAATTAGCGCTCAACGTCTGAACAACTTTAAAAAAAAAAAATCCCTATGCCGCGCGGTCACAATTTCAGCAAAAATCTGACGTTTTGCAATTCACTCAAAAATGTTGCCAAACTGTTCCAAACGATCCCCTGAAAGCTTTTTTGGTGGAAACAGATGGGTTTTTATCATCGGAAACAGAATTAGCCCTCAACGTCTGAACAACATTTTTTTGAAAAAATCCCTAAGCCGCGCGGTCACAAATTCAGCAAAAATCTGACGTTTTGCAATTCACTCAAAAATGGTCGCAAACTGTTGCAAACGATCCCCTGAACGCTTTTTTGATGGAAACAGATGGGTTTTTATCATCGGAAACAGAATTAGCCCTCGACGTCTGAACAACTTTTTTTTCAAAAAATCCCTAAGCCGCGCGGTCACAATTTCAGCAAAAATCTGACGTTTTGCAATTCACTCACAAATGTTGCCAAACTTCTGCTAACGATCTTCTGAAAGCTTTCTTGGTGGAAACGGATGGGTTTTTATCATCGGAAACAGAATTAGCCCTCGACGTCTGAACAACTTTAAAAAAAAAAAAATCCCTAAGCTGCGCGGTCACAATTTCAGCAAAAATCTGACGTTTTGCAATTCACTCACAAATGTTGCCAAACTTCTTCAAATGATCTTCTGAAAGCTTTTTTGGTGGAAACGGATGGGTTTTTATCATCGAAAACAGAATTAGCCCTCAACGTCTGAACAACCTTTTTTGAAAAAATCCCTAAGCCGCGCGGTCACAGTTTCAGCAAAAATCTGACATTTTGCAATTCACTCACAAATGTTGCCAAACTTCTGCAAACGATCTTCTGAAAGCTTTTTTGGTGCAAACGGATGGGTTTTTATCATCGAAAACAGAATTAGCCCTCAACGTCTGAACAACTTTTTTTGAAAAAATCCCTAAGCCGCGCGGTCACAATTTCAGTAAAAATCTGACGTTTTGCAATTCACTCAAAAATGTTGCCAAACTGTTCCAAACGATCCCCTGAAAGCTTTTTTGGTGGAAACAGATGGGTTTTTATCATCGGAAACAGAATTAGCCCTCAACGTCTGAACAACATTTTTTTGAAAAAATCCCTAAGCCGCGCGGTCACAAATTCAGCAAAAATCTGACGTTTTGCAATTCACTCAAAAATGGTCCCAAACTGTTGCAAACGATCCCCTGAACGCTTTTTTGATGGAAACAGATGGGTTTTTATCATCGGAAACAGGATTAGCCCTCGACGTCTGAACAACTTTTTTTTCAAAAAATCCCTAAGCCGCGCGCGGTCACAATTTAAGCAAAAATCTGACGTTTTGCAATTCACTCACAAATATTGCCAAACTTCTGCAATTGATCTTCTGAAAGCTTTTTTGGTGGAAACGGATGGGTTTTTATCATCAGAAACAGAATTAGCCCTCAACATCTGAGCAACTTTTTTTTAAAAAAAAATCCCTAAGCCGCGCGGTCACAATTTCAGCAAAAATCTGACATTTTGCAATTCACTCAAAAATGGTCCCAAACTGTTGCAAACGATCCCCTGAAAGCTTTTTTGGTGGAAACAGATGGGTTTTTATCATCGGAAACAGAATTAGCCCTCGACGTCTGAACAACTTTTTTTCCAAAAAATCCCTAAGCCGCGCGGTCACAATTTCAGCAAAAATCTGACGTTTTGCAATTCACTCACAAATGTTGCCAAACTTCTGCTAACGATCTTCTGAAAGCTTTTTTGGTGGAAACGGATGGGTTTTTATCATCGGAAACAGAATTAGCCCTCGACGTCTGAACAACTCTTTTCTAAAAAAAAATCCCTAAGCCGCGCGGTCACAATTTCAGCAAAAATCTGACGTTTTGCAATTCACTCACAAATGTTGCCAAACTTCTGCAAACAATCTTCTGAAAGCTTTTTTGGTGGAAACGGATGGGTTTTTATCATCGGAAACAGAATTAGCGCTCAACGTCTGAACAACTTTAAAAAAAAAAAATCCCTATGCCGCGCGGTCACAATTTCAGCAAAAATCTGACGTTTTGCAATTCACTCAAAAATGTTGCCAAACTGTTCCAAACGATCCCCTGAAAGCTTTTTTGGTGGAAACAGATGGGTTTTTATCATCGGAAACAGAATTAGCCCTCAACGTCTGAACAACATTTTTTTGAAAAAATCCGTAAGCCGCGCGGTCACAAATTCAGCAAAAATCTGACGTTTTGCAATTCACTCAAAAATGGTCGCAAACTGTTGCAAACGATCCCCTGAACGCTTTTTTGATGGAAACAGATGGGTTTTTATCATCGGAAACAGAATTAGCCCTCGACGTCTGAACAACTTTTTTTTCAAAAAATCCCTAAGCCGCGCGGTCACAATTTCAGCAAAAATCTGACGTTTTGCAATTCACTCACAAATGTTGCCAAACCTCTGCAAATGATCTTCTGAAAGCTTTTTTGGTGGAAACGGATGGGTTTTTATCATCGGAAACAGAATTAGCCCTCAACATCTGAGCAACTTTTTTTTAAAAAAAAATCCCTAAGCTGCGCGGTCACAATTTCAGCAAAAATCTGACATTTTGCAATTCACTCAAAAATGGTCCCAAACTGTTGCAAACGATCCCCTGAAAGCTTTTTTGGTGGAAACAGATGGGTTTTTATCATCGGAAACAGAATTAGCCCTCGACGTCTGAACAACTTTTTTTCCAAAAAATCCCTAAGCCGCGCGGTCACAATTTCAGCAAAAATCTGACGTTTTGCAATTCACTCACAAATGTTGCCAAACTTCTGCTAACGATCTTCTGAAAGCTTTTTTTGTGGAAACGGATGGGTTTTTATCATCGGAAACAGAATTAGCCCTCGACGTCTGAACAACTCTTTTTTTAAAAAAAATCCCTAAGCCGCGCGGTCACAATTTCAGCAAAAATCTGACGTTTTGCAATTCACTCACAAATGTTGCCAAACTTCTGCTAACGATCTTCTGAAAGCTTTCTTGGTGGAAACGGATGGGTTTTTATCATCGGAAACAGAATTAGCCCTCGACGTCTGAACAACTTTTTTTTCAAAAAATCCCTAAGCCGCGCGGTCACAATTTCAGCAAAAATCTGACGTTTTGCAATTCACTCAAAAATGGTCGCAAACTTCTGCAAACAATCTTCTGAAAGCTTTTATGGTGGAAACGGATGGGTTTTTATCATCGGAAACAGAATTAGCGCTCAACGTCTGAACAACTTTAAAAAAAAAAATCCCTATGCCGCGCGGTCACAATTTCAGCAAAAATCTGACGTTTTGCAATTCACTCACAAATGTTGCCAAACTTCTGCAAATGATCTTCTGAAAGCTTTTTTGGTGGAAACGGATGGGTTTTTATCATCGAAAACAGAATTAGCCCTCAACGTCTGAACAACTTTTTTTGAAAAAATCCCTAAGCCGCGCGGTCACAATTTCAGTAAAAATCTGACGTTTTGCAATTCACTCACAAATGTTGCCAAACTTCTGCAAACGATCCTCTGAAAGCTTTTTTGGTGCAAACGGATGGGTTTTTATCATCCGAAACAGAATTAGCCCTCGACGTCTGAACAACTTTTTAAAAAAAAAAATCCCTAAGCCGCGCGGTCACAATTTCAGCAAAAATCTGACATTTTGCAATTCACTCAAAAATGGTCCCAAACTGTTGCAAACGATCCCCTGAAAGCTTTTTTGGTGGAAACAGATGGGTTTTTATCATCGGAAACAGAATTAGCCCTCAACGTCTGAGCAACCTTTTTTGAAAAAATCCCTAAGCCGCGCGGTCACAGTTTCAGCAAAAATCTGACATTTTGCAATTCACTCACAAATGTTGCCAAACTTCTGCAAACGATCTTCTGAAAGCTTTTTTGGTGCAAACGGATGGGTTTTTATCATCGGAAACAGAATTAGCCCTCGACATCTGAACAACTTTTTTTTTAAAAAAAATCCCTAAGCCGCGCGGTCACAATTTCAGCAAAAATCTGACATTTTGCAATTCACTCAAAAATGGTCCCAAACTGTTGCATACGATCCCCTGAAAGCTTTTTTGGTGGAAACAGATGGGTTTTTATCATCGGAAACAGAATTAGCCCTCGACGTCTAAAAAACCTTTTTTTTTTGAAAAAATCCCTAAGCCGCGCGGTCACAATTTCAGCAAAAATCTGACGTTTTGCAATTCACTCACAAATGTTGCCAAACTTCTGCTAACGATCTTCTGAAAGCTTTCTTGGTGGAAACGGATGGGTTTTTATCATCGGAAACAGAATTAGCCCTCGACGTCTGAACAACTTTAAAAAAAAAAAAATCCCTAAGCCGCGCGGTCACAATTTCAGCAAAAATCTGACGTTTTGCAATTCACTCACAAATGTTGCCAAACTTCTTCAAATGATCTTCTGAAAGCTTTTTTGGTGGAAACGGATGGGTTTTTATCATCGAAAACAGAATTAGCCCTCAACGTCTGAACAACCTTTTTTGAAAAAATCCCTAAGCCGCGCGGTCACAGTTTCAGCAAAAATCTGACATTTTGCAATTCACTCACAAATGTTGCCAAACTTCTGCAAACGATCTTCTGAAAGCTTTTTTGGTGCAAACGGATGGGTTTTTATCATCGAAAACAGAATTAGCCCTCAACGTCTGAACAACTTTTTTTGAAAAAATCCCTAAGCCGCGCGGTCACAATTTCAGTAAAAATCTGACGTTTTGCAATTCACTCAAAAATGTTGCCAAACTGTTCCAAACGATCCCCTGAAAGCTTTTTTGGTGGAAACAGATGGGTTTTTATCATCGGAAACAGAATTAGCCCTCAACGTCTGAACAACTTTTTTTGAAAAAATCCCTAAGCCGCGCGGTCACAAATTCAGCAAAAATCTGACGTTTTGCAATTCACTCAAAAATGGTCCCAAACTGTTGCAAACGATCCCCTGAACGCTTTTTTGATGGAAACAGATGGGTTTTTATCATCGGAAACAGGATTAGCCCTCGACGTCTGAACAACTTTTTTTTCAAAAAATCCCTAAGCCGCGCGCGGTCACAATTTAAGCAAAAATCTGACGTTTTGCAATTCACTCACAAATATTGCCAAACTTCTGCAATTGATTTTCTGAAAGCTTTTTTGGTGGAAACGGATGGGTTTTTATCATCAGAAACAGAATTAGCCCTCAACATCTGAGCAACTTTTTTAAAAAAAAAAATCCCTAAGCCGCGCGGTCACAATTTCAGCAAAAATCTGACATTTTGCAATTCACTCAAAAATGGTCCCAAACTGTTGCAAACGATCCCCTGAAAGCTTTTTTGGTGGAAACAGATGGGTTTTTATCATCGGAAACAGAATTAGCCCTCGACGTCTGAACAACTTTTTTTCCAAAAAATCCCTAAGCCGCGCGGTCACAATTTCAGCAAAAATCTGACGTTTTGCAATTCACTCACAAATGTTGCCAAACTTCTGCTAACGATCTTCTGAAAGCTTTTTTGGTGGAAACGGATGGGTTTTTATCATCGGAAACAGAATTAGCCCTCGACGTCTGAACAACTCTTTTCTAAAAAAAAATCCCTAAGCCGCGCGGTCACAATTTCAGCAAAAATCTGACGTTTTGCAATTCACTCACAAATGTTGCCAAACTTCTGCAAACAATCTTCTGAAAGCTTTTTTGGTGGAAACGGATGGGTTTTTATCATCGGAAACAGAATTAGCGCTCAACGTCTGAACAACTTTAAAAAAAAAAAATCCCTATGCCGCGCGGTCACAATTTCAGCAAAAATCTGACGTTTTGCAATTCACTCAAAAATGTTGCCAAACTGTTCCAAACGATCCCCTGAAAGCTTTTTTGGTGGAAACAGATGGGTTTTTATCATCGGAAACAGAATTAGCCCTCAACGTCTGAACAACATTTTTTTGAAAAAATCCCTAAGCCGCGCGGTCACAAATTCAGCAAAAATCTGACGTTTTGCAATTCACTCAAAAATGGTCGCAAACTGTTGCAAACGATCCCCTGAACGCTTTTTTGATGGAAACAGATGGGTTTTTATCATCGGAAACAGAATTAGCCCTCGACGTCTGAACAACTTTTTTTTCAAAAAATCCCTAAGCCGCGCGGTCACAATTTCAGCAAAAATCTGACGTTTTGCAATTCACTCACAAATGTTGCCAAACCTCTGCAAATGATCTTCTGAAAGCTTTTTTGGTGGAAACGGATGGGTTTTTATCATCGGAAACAGAATTAGCCCTCAACATCTGAGCAACTTTTTTTTAAAAAAAAATCCCTAAGCCGCGCGGTCACAATTTCAGCAAAAATCTGACATTTTGCAATTCACTCAAAAATGGTCCCAAACTGTTGCAAACGATCCCCTGAAAGCTTTTTTGGTGGAAACAGATGGGTTTTTATCATCGGAAACAGAATTAGCCCTCGACGTCTGAACAACTTTTTTTCCAAAAAATCCCTAAGCCGCGCGGTCACAATTTCAGCAAAAATCTGACGTTTTGCAATTCACTCACAAATGTTGCCAAACTTCTGCTAACGATCTTCTGAAAGCTTTTTTTGTGGAAACGGATGGGTTTTTATCATCGGAAACAGAATTAGCCCTCGACGTCTGAACAACTCTTTTTTTAAAAAAAATCCCTAAGCCGCGCGGTCACAATTTCAGCAAAAATCTGACGTTTTGCAATTCACTCACAAATGTTGCCAAACTTCTGCTAACGATCTTCTGAAAGCTTTCTTGGTGGAAACGGATGGGTTTTTATCATCGGAAACAGAATTAGCCCTCGACGTCTGAACAACTTTTTTTTCAAAAAATCCCTAAGCCGCGCGGTCACAATTTCAGCAAAAATCTGACGTTTTGCAATTCACTCAAAAATGGTCGCAAACTTCTGCAAACAATCTTCTGAAAGCTTTTATGGTGGAAACGGATGGGTTTTTATCATCGGAAACAGAATTAGCGCTCAACGTCTGAACAACTTTAAAAAAAAAAATCCCTATGCCGCGCGGTCACAATTTCAGCAAAAATCTGACGTTTTGCAATTCACTCACAAATGTTGCCAAACTTCTGCAAATGATCTTCTGAAAGCTTTTTTGGTGGAAACGGATGGGTTTTTATCATCGAAAACAGAATTAGCCCTCAACGTCTGAACAACTTTTTTTGAAAAAATCCCTAAGCCGCGCGGTCACAATTTCAGTAAAAATCTGACGTTTTGCAATTCACTCAAAAATGTTGCCAAACTGTTCCAAACGATCCCCTGAAAGCTTTTTTGGTGGAAACAGATAGGTTTTTATCATCAGAAACAGAATTAGCCCTCAACGTCTGAACAACATTTTTTTGAAAAAATCCCTAAGCCGCGCGGTCACAAATTCAGCAAAAATCTGACGTTTTGCAATTCACTCAAAAATGGTCCCAAACTGTTGCAAACGATCCCCTGAACGCTTTTTTGATGGAAACAGATGGGTTTTTATCATCGGAAACAGAATTAGCCCTCGACGTCTGAACAACTTTTTTTTCAAAAAATCCCTAAGCCGCGCGGTCACAATTTCAGCAAAAATCTGACGTTTTGCAATTCACTCAAAAATGGTCCCAAACTGTTGCAAACGATCCCCTGAATGCTTTTTTGATGGAAACAGATGGGTTTTTATCATCGGAAACAGAATTAGCCCTCAACGTCTGAACAACTTTTTTTGGAAAAAAATCCCTAAGCCGCGCGGTCACAATTTCAGCAAAAATCTGACGTTTTGCAATTCACTCACAAATGTTGCCAAACTTCTGCAAACGATCCTCTGAAAGCTTTTTTGGTGCAAACGGATGGGTTTTTATCATCCGAAACAGAATTAGCCCTCGACGTCTGAACAACTTTTTAAAAAAAAAAAATCCCTAAGCCGCGCGGTCACAATTTCAGCAAAAATCTGACATTTTGCAATTCACTCAAAAATGGTCCCAAACTGTTGCAAACGATCCCCTGAAAGCTTTTTTGGTGGAAACAGATGGGTTTTTATCATCGGAAACAGAATTAGCCCTCAACGTCTGAGCAACCTTTTTTGAAAAAATCCCTAAGCCGCGCGGTCACAGTTTCAGCAAAAATCTGACATTTTGCAATTCACTCACAAATGTTGCCAAACTTCTGCAAACGATCTTCTGAAAGCTTTTTTGGTGCAAACGGATGGGTTTTTATCATCGGAAACAGAATTAGCCCTCGACATCTGAACAACTTTTTTTTTAAAAAAAATCCCTAAGCCGCGCGGTCACAATTTCAGCAAAAATCTGACATTTTGCAATTCACTCAAAAATGGTCCCAAACTGTTGCATACGATCCCCTGAAAGCTTTTTTGGTGGAAACAGATGGGTTTTTATCATCGGAAACAGAATTAGCCCTCGACGTCTAAAAAACCTTTTTTTTTTGAAAAAATCCCTAAGCCGCGCGGTCACAATTTCAGCAAAAATCTGACGTTTTGCAATTCACTCACAAATGTTGCCAAACTTCTGCTAACGATCTTCTGAAAGCTTTCTTGGTGGAAACGGATGGGTTTTTATCATCGGAAACAGAATTAGCCCTCGACGTCTGAACAACTTTAAAAAAAAAAAAATCCCTAAGCCGCGCGGTCACAATTTCAGCAAAAATCTGACGTTTTGCAATTCACTCACAAATGTTGCCAAACTTCTTCAAATGATCTTCTGAAAGCTTTTTTGGTGGAAACGGATGGGTTTTTATCATCGAAAACAGAATTAGCCCTCAACGTCTGAACAACCTTTTTTGAAAAAATCCCTAAGCCGCGCGGTCACAGTTTCAGCAAAAATCTGACATTTTGCAATTCACTCACAAATGTTGCCAAACTTCTGCAAACGATCTTCTGAAAGCTTTTTTGGTGCAAACGGATGGGTTTTTATCATCGGAAACAGAATTAGCCCTCGACATCTGAACAACTTTTTTTTAAAAAAAAATCCCTAAGCCGCGCGGTCACAATTTCAGCAAAAATCTGACATTTTGAAATTCACTCAAAAATGGTCCCAAACTGTTGCATACGATCCCCTGAAAGCTTTTTTGGTGGAAACAGATGGGTTTTTATCATCGGAAACAGAATTAGCCCTCGACGTCTGAAAAACCTTTTTTTTTGAAAAAATCCCTAAGCCGCGCGGTCACAATTTCAGCAAAAATCTGACGTTTTGCAATTCACTCACAAATGTTGCCAAACTTCTGCTAACGATCTTCTGAAAGCTTTCTTGGTGGAAACGGATGGGTTTTTATCATCGGAAACAGAATTAGCCCTCGACGTCTGAACAACTTTAAAAAAAAAAAAATCCCTAAGCCGCGCGGTCACAATTTCAGCAAAAATCTGACGTTTTGCAATTCACTCACCAATGTTGCCAAACTTCTTCAAATGATCTTCTGAAAGCTTTTTTGGTGGAAACGGATGGGTTTTTATCATCGAAAACAGAATTAGCCCTCAACGTCTGAACAACTTTTTTTGAAAAAATCCCTAAGCCGCGCGGTCACAATTTCAGTAAAAATCTGACGTTTTGCAATTCACTCAAAAATGTTGCCAAACTGTTGCAAACGATCCCCTGAAAGCTTTGTTGGTGGAAACGGATGGGTTTTTATCATCGGAAACAGAATTAGCCCTCAACGTCTGAACAACATTTTTTTGAAAAAATCCCTAAGCCGCGCGGTCA
Organism: Podarcis gaigeae; assembly: GCF_964106915.1. Taxonomy (NCBI): domain Eukaryota; kingdom Metazoa; phylum Chordata; class Lepidosauria; order Squamata; family Lacertidae; genus Podarcis; species Podarcis gaigeae. The sequence goes on from NW_028153364.1 coordinate 29,980, forward strand.
CAAATTCAGAAAAAATCTGACATTTTGCAATTCACTCACAAATGTTGCCAAACTTCTGCAAACAATCTTCTGAAAGCTTTTTTGGTGGAAACGGATGGGTTTTTATCATCGGAAACAGAATTAGCCCTCGACGTCTGAACAACTTTTTTTTCAAAAAATCCCTAAGCCGCGCGGTCACAATTTCAGCAAAAATCTGACATTTTGCAATTCACTCAAAAATGGTCCCAAACTGTTGCATACGATCCCCTGAAAGCTTTTTTGGTGGAAACAGATGGGTTTTTATCATCGGAAACAGAATTAGCCCTCGACGTCTAAAAAACCTTTTTTTTTTGAAAAAATCCCTAAGCCGCGCGGTCACAATTTCAGCAAAAATCTGACGTTTTGCAATTCACTCACAAATGTTGCCAAACTTCTGCTAACGATCTTCTGAAAGCTTTCTTGGTGGAAACGGATGGGTTTTTATCATCGGAAACAGAATTAGCCCTCGACGTCTGAACAACTTTAAAAAAAAAAAAATCCCTAAGCCGCGCGGTCACAATTTCAGCAAAAATCTGACGTTTTGCAATTCACTCACAAATGTTGCCAAACTTCTTCAAATGATCTTCTGAAAGCTTTTTTGGTGGAAACGGATGGGTTTTTATCATCGAAAACAGAATTAGCCCTCAACGTCTGAACAACCTTTTTTGAAAAAATCCCTAAGCCGCGCGGTCACAGTTTCAGCAAAAATCTGACGTTTTGCAATTCACTCACAAATGTTGCCAAACTTCTGCTAACGATCTTCTGAAAGCTTTCTTGGTGGAAACGGATGGGTTTTTATCATCGGAAACAGAATTAGCCCTCGACGTCTGAACAACTTTAAAAAAAAAAAAATCCCTAAGCCGCGCGGTCACAATTTCAGCAAAAATCTGACGTTTTGCAATTCACTCACAAATGTTGCCAAACTTCTTCAAATGATCTTCTGAAAGCTTTTTTGGTGGAAACGGATGGGTTTTTATCATCGAAAACAGAATTAGCCCTCAACGTCTGAACAACCTTTTTTGAAAAAATCCCTAAGCCGCGCGGTCACAGTTTCAGCAAAAATCTGACATTTTGCAATTCACTCACAAATGTTGCCAAACTTCTGCAAACGATCTTCTGAAAGCTTTTTTGGTGCAAACGGATGGGTTTTTATCATCGGAAACAGAATTAGCCCTCGACATCTGAACAACTTTTTTTTAAAAAAAAATCCCTAAGCCGCGCGGTCACAATTTCAGTAAAAATCTGACGTTTTGCAATTCACTCAAAAATGGTCCCAAACTGTTGCAAACGATCCCCTGAACGCTTTTTTGATGGAAACAGATGGGTTTTTATCATCGGAAACAGAATTAGCCCTCGACGTCTGAACAACTTTTTTTTCAAAAAATCCCTAAGCCGCGCGGTCACAATTTCAGCAAAAATCTGACGTTTTGCAATTCACTCAAAAATGGTCCCAAACTGTTGCAAACGATCCCCTGAATGCTTTTTTGATGGAAACAGATGGGTTTTTATCATCGGAAACAGAATTAGCCCTCAACGTCTGAACAACTTTTTTTGGAAAAAAATCCCTAAGCCGCGCGGTCACAATTTCAGCAAAAATCTGACGTTTTGCAATTCACTCACAAATGTTGCCAAACTTCTGCAAACGATCCTCTGAAAGCTTTTTTGGTGCAAACGGATGGGTTTTTATCATCCGAAACAGAATTAGCCCTCGACGTCTGAACAACTTTTTAAAAAAAAAAAATCCCTAAGCCGCGCGGTCACAATTTCAGCAAAAATCTGACATTTTGCAATTCACTCAAAAATGGTCCCAAACTGTTGCAAACGATCCCCTGAAAGCTTTTTTGGTGGAAACAGATGGGTTTTTATCATCGGAAACAGAATTAGCCCTCAACGTCTGAGCAACCTTTTTTGAAAAAATCCCTAAGCCGCGCGGTCACAGTTTCAGCAAAAATCTGACATTTTGCAATTCACTCACAAATGTTGCCAAACTTCTGCAAACGATCTTCTGAAAGCTTTTTTGGTGCAAACGGATGGGTTTTTATCATCGGAAACAGAATTAGCCCTCGACATCTGAACAACTTTTTTTTTAAAAAAAATCCCTAAGCCGCGCGGTCACAATTTCAGCAAAAATCTGACATTTTGCAATTCACTCAAAAATGGTCCCAAACTGTTGCATACGATCCCCTGAAAGCTTTTTTGGTGGAAACAGATGGGTTTTTATCATCGGAAACAGAATTAGCCCTCGACGTCTAAAAAACCTTTTTTTTTTGAAAAAATCCCTAAGCCGCGCGGTCACAATTTCAGCAAAAATCTGACGTTTTGCAATTCACTCACAAATGTTGCCAAACTTCTGCTAACGATCTTCTGAAAGCTTTCTTGGTGGAAACGGATGGGTTTTTATCATCGGAAACAGAATTAGCCCTCGACGTCTGAACAACTTTAAAAAAAAAAAAATCCCTAAGCCGCGCGGTCACAATTTCAGCAAAAATCTGACGTTTTGCAATTCACTCACAAATGTTGCCAAACTTCTTCAAATGATCTTCTGAAAGCTTTTTTGGTGGAAACGGATGGGTTTTTATCATCGAAAACAGAATTAGCCCTCAACGTCTGAACAACCTTTTTTGAAAAAATCCCTAAGCCGCGCGGTCACAGTTTCAGCAAAAATCTGACATTTTGCAATTCACTCACAAATGTTGCCAAACTTCTGCAAACGATCTTCTGAAAGCTTTTTTGGTGCAAACGGATGGGTTTTTATCATCGGAAACAGAATTAGCCCTCGACATCTGAACAACTTTTTTTTAAAAAAAAATCCCTAAGCCGCGCGGTCACAATTTCAGCAAAAATCTGACATTTTGAAATTCACTCAAAAATGGTCCCAAACTGTTGCATACGATCCCCTGAAAGCTTTTTTGGTGGAAACAGATGGGTTTTTATCATCGGAAACAGAATTAGCCCTCGACGTCTGAAAAACCTTTTTTTTTGAAAAAATCCCTAAGCCGCGCGGTCACAATTTCAGCAAAAATCTGACGTTTTGCAATTCACTCACAAATGTTGCCAAACTTCTGCTAACGATCTTCTGAAAGCTTTCTTGGTGGAAACGGATGGGTTTTTATCATCGGAAACAGAATTAGCCCTCGACGTCTGAACAACTTTAAAAAAAAAAAAATCCCTAAGCCGCGCGGTCACAATTTCAGCAAAAATCTGACGTTTTGCAATTCACTCACCAATGTTGCCAAACTTCTTCAAATGATCTTCTGAAAGCTTTTTTGGTGGAAACGGATGGGTTTTTATCATCGAAAACAGAATTAGCCCTCAACGTCTGAACAACTTTTTTTGAAAAAATCCCTAAGCCGCGCGGTCACAATTTCAGTAAAAATCTGACGTTTTGCAATTCACTCAAAAATGTTGCCAAACTGTTGCAAACGATCCCCTGAAAGCTTTGTTGGTGGAAACGGATGGGTTTTTATCATCGGAAACAGAATTAGCCCTCAACGTCTGAACAACATTTTTTTGAAAAAATCCCTAAGCCGCGCGGTCACAAATTCAGAAAAAATCTGACATTTTGCAATTCACTCACAAATGTTGCCAAACTTCTGCAAACAATCTTCTGAAAGCTTTTTTGGTGGAAACGGATGGGTTTTTATCATCGGAAACAGAATTAGCCCTCGACGTCTGAACAACTTTTTTTTCAAAAAATCCCTAAGCCGCGCGGTCACAATTTCAGCAAAAATCTGACATTTTGCAATTCACTCAAAAATGGTCCCAAACTGTTGCATACGATCCCCTGAAAGCTTTTTTGGTGGAAACAGATGGGTTTTTATCATCGGAAACAGAATTAGCCCTCGACGTCTAAAAAACCTTTTTTTTTTGAAAAAATCCCTAAGCCGCGCGGTCACAATTTCAGCAAAAATCTGACGTTTTGCAATTCACTCACAAATGTTGCCAAACTTCTGCTAACGATCTTCTGAAAGCTTTCTTGGTGGAAACGGATGGGTTTTTATCATCGGAAACAGAATTAGCCCTCGACGTCTGAACAACTTTAAAAAAAAAAAAATCCCTAAGCCGCGCGGTCACAATTTCAGCAAAAATCTGACGTTTTGCAATTCACTCACAAATGTTGCCAAACTTCTTCAAATGATCTTCTGAAAGCTTTTTTGGTGGAAACGGATGGGTTTTTATCATCGAAAACAGAATTAGCCCTCAACGTCTGAACAACCTTTTTTGAAAAAATCCCTAAGCCGCGCGGTCACAGTTTCAGCAAAAATCTGACATTTTGCAATTCACTCACAAATGTTGCCAAACTTCTGCAAACGATCTTCTGAAAGCTTTTTTGGTGCAAACGGATGGGTTTTTATCATCGGAAACAGAATTAGCCCTCGACATCTGAACAACTTTTTTTTAAAAAAAAATCCCTAAGCCGCGCGGTCACAATTTCAGCAAAAATCTGACATTTTGAAATTCACTCAAAAATGGTCCCAAACTGTTGCATACGATCCCCTGAAAGCTTTTTTGGTGGAAACAGATGGGTTTTTATCATCGGAAACAGAATTAGCCCTCGACGTCTGAAAAACCTTTTTTTTTGAAAAAATCCCTAAGCCGCGCGGTCACAATTTCAGCAAAAATCTGACGTTTTGCAATTCACTCACAAATGTTGCCAAACTTCTGCTAACGATCTTCTGAAAGCTTTCTTGGTGGAAACGGATGGGTTTTTATCATCGGAAACAGAATTAGCCCTCGACGTCTGAACAACTTTAAAAAAAAAAAAATCCCTAAGCCGCGCGGTCACAATTTCAGCAAAAATCTGACGTTTTGCAATTCACTCACCAATGTTGCCAAACTTCTTCAAATGATCTTCTGAAAGCTTTTTTGGTGGAAACGGATGGGTTTTTATCATCGAAAACAGAATTAGCCCTCAACGTCTGAACAACTTTTTTTGAAAAAATCCCTAAGCCGCGCGGTCACAATTTCAGTAAAAATCTGACGTTTTGCAATTCACTCAAAAATGTTGCCAAACTGTTGCAAACGATCCCCTGAAAGCTTTGTTGGTGGAAACGGATGGGTTTTTATCATCGGAAACAGAATTAGCCCTCAACGTCTGAACAACATTTTTTTGAAAAAATCCCTAAGCCGCGCGGTCACAAATTCAGAAAAAATCTGACATTTTGCAATTCACTCACAAATGTTGCCAAACTTCTGCAAACAATCTTCTGAAAGCTTTTTTGGTGGAAACGGATGGGTTTTTATCATCGGAAACAGAATTAGCCCTCGACGTCTGAACAACTTTTTTTTCAAAAAATCCCTAAGCCGCGCGGTCACAATTTCAGCAAAAATCTGACATTTTGCAATTCACTCACAAATGTTGCCAAACTTCTGCAAACGATCCTCTGAAAGCTTTTTTGGTGGAAACGGATGGGTTTTTATCATCGGAAACAGAATTAGCGCTCAACGTCTGAACAACTTTAAAAAAAAAAAAATCCCTAAGCCGCGCGGACACAATTTCAGCAAAAATCTGACGTTTTGCAATTCACTCACAAATGTTGCCAAATTTCTGCAAATGATCTTCTGAACGCTTTTTTGGTGGAAACGGATGGGTTTTTATCATCGGAAACAGAATTAGCCCTCGACGTCTGAACAACTTTTTTTTCAAAAAATCCCTAAGCCGCGCGGTCACAATTTCAGCAAAAATCTGACGTTTTGCAATTCACTCACAAATGTTGCCAAACTTCTGCAAATGATCTTCTGAAAGCTTTTTTGGTGGAAACGGATGGGTTTTTATCATCGGAAACAGAATTAGCCCTCAACGTCTGAGCAACTTTTTTTTTAAAAAAAACGTAAGCCGCGCGGTCACAGTTTCAGCAAAAATCTGACGTTTTGCAATTCACTCACAAATGTTGCCAAACTTCTGCAAACGATCCTCTGAAAGCTTTTTTGGTGCAAACGGATGGGTTTTTATCATCCGAAACAGAATTAGCCCTCGACGTCTGAACAACTTTTTTAAAAAAAAAAATCCCTAAGCCGCGCGGTCACAATTTCAGCAAAAATCTGACATTTTGCAATTCACTCAAAAATGGTCCCAAACTGTTGCAAACGATCCCCTGAAAGCTTTTTTGGTGGAAACAGATGGGTTTTTATCATCGGAAACAGAATTAGCCCTCAACGTCTGAGCAACCTTTTTTGAAAAAATCCCTAAGCCGCGCGGTCACAGTTTCAGCAAAAATCTGACATTTTGCAATTCACTCACAAATGTTGCCAAACTTCTGCAAACGATCTTCTGAAAGCTTTTTTGGTGCAAACGGATGGGTTTTTATCATCGGAAACAGAATTAGCCCTCGACATCTGAACAACTTTTTTTTAAAAAAAAATCCCTAAGCCGCGCGGTCACAATTTCAGCAAAAATCTGACATTTTGCAATTCACTCAAAAATGGTCCCAAACTGTTGCATACGATCCCCTGAAAGCTTTTTTGGTGGAAACAGATGGGTTTTTATCATCGGAAACAGAATTAGCCCTCGACGTCTGAAAAACCTTTTTTTTTGAAAAAATCCCTAAGCCGCGCGGTCACAATTTCAGCAAAAATCTGACGTTTTGCAATTCACTCACAAATGTTGCCAAACTTCTGCTAACGATCTTCTGAAAGCTTTCTTGGTGGAAACGGATGGGTTTTTATCATCGGAAACAGAATTAGCCCTCGACGTCTGAACAACTTTAAAAAAAAAAAAATCCCTAAGCCGCGCGGTCACAATTTCAGCAAAAATCTGACGTTTTGCAATTCACTCACAAATGTTGCCAAACTTCTTCAAATGATCTTCTGAAAGCTTTTTTGGTGGAAACGGATGGGTTTTTATCATCGAAAACAGAATTAGCCCTCAACGTCTGAACAACCTTTTTTGAAAAAATCCCTAAGCCGCGCGGTCACAGTTTCAGCAAAAATCTGACATTTTGCAATTCACTCACAAATGTTGCCAAACTTCTGCAAACGATCTTCTGAAAGCTTTTTTGGTGCAAAAGGATGGGTTTTTATCATCGGAAACAGAATTAGCCCTCAACGTCTGAACAACTTTTTTTGAAAAAATCCCTAAGCCGCGCGGTCACAATTTCAGTAAAAATCTGACGTTTTGCAATTCACTCAAAAATGTTGCCAAACTGTTGCAAACGATCCCCTGAAAGCTTTGTTGGTGGAAACGGATGGGTTTTTATCATCAGAAACAGAATTAGCCCTCAACGTCTGAACAACATTTTTTTGAAATAATCCCTAAGCCGCGCGGTCACAAATTCAGAAAAAATCTGACATTTTGCAATTCACTCACAAATGTTGCCAAACTTCTGCAAACAATCTTCTGAAAGCTTTTTTGGTGGAAACGGATGGGTTTTTATCATCGGAAACAGAATTAGCCCTCGACGTCTGAACAACTTTTTTTTCAAAAAATCCCTAAGCCGCGCGGTCACAATTTCAGCAAAAATCTGACATTTTGCAATTCACTCACAAATGTTGCCAAACTTCTGCAAACGATCTTCTGAAAGCTTTTTTGGTGGAAACGGATGGGTTTTTATCATCGGAAACAGAATTAGCGCTCAACGTCTGAACAACTTTAAAAAAAAAAAAAATCCCTAAGCCGCGCGGACACAATTTCAGCAAAAATCTGACGTTTTGCAATTCACTCACAAATGTTGCCAAATTTCTGCAAATGATCTTCTGAACGCTTTTTTGGTGGAAACGGATGGGTTTTTATCATCGGAAACAGAATTAGCCCTCGACGTCTGAACAACTTTTTTTTCAAAAAATCCCTAAGCCGCGCGGTCACAATTTCAGCAAAAATCTGACGTTTTGCAATTCACTCACAAATGTTGCCAAACTTCTGCAAATGATCTTCTGAAAGCTTTTTTGGTGGAAACGGATGGGTTTTTATCATCGGAAACAGAATTAGCCCTCAACGTCTGAGCAACTTTTTTAAAAAAAAAAACGTAAGCCGCGCGGTCACAGTTTCAGCAAAAATCTGACGTTTTGCAATTCACTCACAAATGTTGCCAAACTTCTGCACACGATCCTCTGAAAGCTTTTTTGGTGCAAACGGATGGGTTTTTATCATCCGAAACAGAATTAGCCCTCGACGTCTGAACAACTTTTTTTAAAAAAAAAATCCCTAAGCCGCGCGGTCACAATTTAAGCAAAAATCTGACATTTTGCAATTCACTCAAAAATGGTCCCAAACTGTTGCAAACGATCCCCTGAAAGCTTTTTTGGTGGAAACAGATGGGTTTTTATCATCGGAAACAGAATTAGCCCTCAACGTCTGAGCAACCTTTTTTGAAAAATCCCTAAGCCGCGCGGTCACAGTTTCAGCAAAAATCTGACATTTTGCAATTCACTCACAAATGTTGCCAAACTTCTGCAAACGATCTTCTGAAAGCTTTTTTGGTGCAAACGGATGGGTTTTTATCATCGGAAACAGAATTAGCCCTCGACATCTGAACAACTTTTTTTAAAAAAAAAATCCCTAAGCCGCGCGGTCACAATTTCAGCAAAAATCTGACATTTTGCAATTCACTCAAAAATGGTCCCAAACTGTTGCATACGATCCCCTGAAAGCTTTTTTGGTGGAAACAGATGGGTTTTTATCATCGGAAACAGAATTAGCCCTCGACGTCTGAACAACTTTTTTTCCAAAAAATCCCTAAGCCGCGCGGTCACAATTTCAGCAAAAATCTGACGTTTTGCAATTCACTCACAAATGTTGCCAAACTTCTGCTAACGATCTTCTGAAAGCTTTCTTGGTGGAAACGGATGGGTTTTTATCATCGGAAACAGAATTAGCCCTCGACGTCTGAACAACTTTAAAAAAAAAAAAATCCCTAAGCCGCGCGGTCACAATTTCAGCAAAAATCTGACGTCTTGCAATTCACTCACAAATGTTGCCAAACTTCTTCAAATGATCTTCTGAAAGCTTTTTTGGTGGAAACGGATGGGTTTTTATCATCGAAAACAGAATTAGCCCTCAACGTCTGAACAACTTTTTTTGAAAAAATCCCTAAGCCGCGCGGTCACAATTTCAGTAAAAATCTGACGTTTTGCAATTCACTCAAAAATGTTGCCAAACTGTTGCAAACGATCCCCTGAAAGCTTTGTTGGTGGAAACGGATGGGTTTTTATCATCGGAAACAGAATTAGCCCTCAACGTCTGAACAACATTTTTTTGAAAAAATCCCTAAGCCGCGCGGTCACAAATTCAGAAAAAATCTGACGTTTTGCAATTCACTCACAAATGTTGCCAAACTTCTGCAAACAATCTTCTGAAAGCTTTTTTGGTGGAAACGGATGGGTTTTTATCATCGGAAACAGAATTAGCCCTCGACGTCTGAACAACTTTTTTTTCAAAAAATCCCTAAGCCGCGCGGTCACAATTTCAGCAAAAATCTGACATTTTGCAATTCACTCACAAATGTTGCCAAACTTCTGCAAACGATCTTCTGAAAGCTTTTTTGGTGGAAACGGATGGGTTTTTATCATCGGAAACAGAATTAGCGCTCAACGTCTGAACAACTTTAAAAAAAAAAAAATCCCTAAGCCGCGCGGACACAATTTCAGCAAAAATCTGACGTTTTGCAATTCACTCACAAATGTTGCCAAATTTCTGCAAATGATCTTCTGAACGCTTTTTTGGTGGAAACGGATGGGTTTTTATCATCGGAAACAGAATTAGCCCTCGACGTCTGAACAACTTTTTTTTCAAAAAATCCCTAAGCCGCGCGGTCACAATTTCAGCAAAAATCTGACGTTTTGCAATTCACTCACAAATGTTGCCAAACTTCTGCAAATGATCTTCTGAAAGCTTTTTTGGTGGAAACGGATGGGTTTTTATCATCGGAAACAGAATTAGCCCTCAACGTCTGAGCAACTTTTTTTTAAAAAAAAACGTAAGCCGCGCGGTCACAGTTTCAGCAAAAATCTGACGTTTTGCAATTCACTCACAAATGTTGCCAAACTTCTGCAAACGATCCTCTGAAAGCTTTTTTGGTGCAAACGGATGGGTTTTTATCATCCGAAACAGAATTAGCCCTCGACGTCTGAACAACTTTTTTAAAAAAAAAAATCCCTAAGCCGCGCGGTCACAATTTCAGCAAAAATCTGACATTTTGCAATTCACTCAAAAATGGTCCCAAACTGTTGCAAACGATCCCCTGAAAGCTTTTTTGGTGGAAACAGATGGGTTTTTATCATCGGAAACAGAATTAGCCCTCAACGTCTGAGCAACCTTTTTTGAAAAAATCCCTAAGCCGCGCGGTCACAGTTTCAGCAAAAATCTGACATTTTGCAATTCACTCACAAATGTTGCCAAACTTCTGCAAACGATCTTCTGAAAGCTTTTTTGGTGCAAACGGATGGGTTTTTATCATCGGAAACAGAATTAGCCCTCGACATCTGAACAACTTTTTTTAAAAAAAAAATCCCTAAGCCGCGCGGTCACAATTTCAGCAAAAATCTGACATTTTGCAATTCACTCAAAAATGGTCCCAAACTGTTGCATACGATCCCCTGAAAGCTTTTTTGGTGGAAACAGATGGGTTTTTATCATCGGAAACAGAATTAGCCCTCGACGTCTGAAAAACCTTTTTTTTTGAAAAAATCCCTAAGCCGCGCGGTCACAATTTCAGCAAAAATCTGACGTTTTGCAATTCACTCACAAATGTTGCCAAACTTCTGCTAACGATCTTCTGAAAGCTTTCTTGGTGGAAACGGATGGGTTTTTATCATCGGAAACAGAATTAGCCCTCGACGTCTGAACAACTTTAAAAAAAAAAAAATCCCTAAGCCGCGCGGTCACAATTTCAGCAAAAATCTGACGTTTTGCAATTCACTCACAAATGTTGCCAAACTTCTTCAAATGATCTTCTGAAAGCTTTTTTGGTGGAAACGGATGGGTTTTTATCATCGAAAACAGAATTCGCCCTCAACGTCTGAACAACCTTTTTTGAAAAAATCCCTAAGCCGCGCGGTCACAGTTTCAGCAAAAATCTGACATTTTGCAATTCACTCACAAATGTTGCCAAACTTCTGCAAACGATCTTCTGAAAGCTTTTTTGGTGCAAAAGGATGGGTTTTTATCATCGGAAACAGAATTAGCCCTCGACGTCTGAACAACTTTTTTTCCAAAAAATCCCTAAGCCGCGCGGTCACAATTTCAGAAAAAATCTGACATTTTGCAATTCACTCACAAATGTTGCCAAACTTCTGCTAACGATCTTCTGAAAGCTTTTTTTGTGGAAACGGATGGGTTTTTATCATCGGAAACAGAATTAGCCCTCGACGTCTGAACAACTCTTTTTTAAAAAAAAATCCCTAAGCCGCGCGGTCACAATTTCAGCAAAAATCTGACGTTTTGCAATTCACTCACAAATGTTGCCAAACTTCTGCAAACAATCTTCTGAAAGCTTTTATGGTGGAAACGGATGGGTTTTTATCATCGGAAACAGAATTAGCGCTCAACGTCTGAACAACTTAAAAAAAAAAATCCCTATGCCGCGCGGTCACAATTTCAGCAAAAATCTGACGTTTTGCAATTCACTCACAAATGTTGCCAAACTTCTGCAAATGATCTTCTGAAAGCTTTTTTGGTGGAAACGGATGGGTTTTTATCATCGAAAACAGAATTAGCCCTCAACGTCTGAACAACTTTTTTTGAAAAAATCCCTAAGCCGCGCGGTCACAATTTCAGTAAAAATCTGACGTTTTGCAATTCACTCAAAAATGTTGCCAAACTGTTCCAAAAGATCCCCTGAAAGCTTTTTTGGTGGAAACAGATAGGTTTTTATCATCAGAAACAGAATTAGCCCTCAACGTCTGAACAACATTTTTTTGAAAAAATCCCTAAGCCGCGCGGTCACAAATTCAGCAAAAATCTGACGTTTTGCAATTCACTCAAAAATGGTCCCAAACTGTTGCAAACGATCCCCTGAACGCTTTTTTGATGGAAACAGATGGGTTTTTATCATCGGAAACAGAATTAGCCCTCGACGTCTGAACAACTTTTTTTTCAAAAAATCCCTAAGCCGCGCGGTCACAATTTCAGCAAAAATCTGACGTTTTGCAATTCACTCAAAAATGGTCCCAAACTGTTGCAAACGATCCCCTGAATGCTTTTTTGATGGAAACAGATGGGTTTTTATCATCGGAAACAGAATTAGCCCTCAACGTCTGAACAACTTTTTTTGGAAAAAAATCCCTAAGCCGCGCGGTCACAATTTCAGCAAAAATCTGACGTTTTGCAATTCACTCACAAATGTTGCCAAACCTCTGCAAATGATCTTCTGAAAGCTTTTTTGGTGGAAACAGATGGGTTTTTATCATCGGAATCAGAATTAGCCCTCAACGTCTGAGCAACTTTTTTTAAAAAAAAAACGTAAGCCGCGCGGTCACAGTTTCAGCAAAAATCTGACGTTTTGCAATTCACTCACAAATGTTGCCAAACTTCTGCAAACGATCCTCTGAAAGCTTTTTTGGTGCAAACGGATGGGTTTTTATCATCGGAAACAGAATTAGCCCTCGACGTCTGAACAACTTTTTTTTCAAAAAATCCCTAAGCCGCGCGGTCACAATTTCAGCAAAAATCTGACGTTTTGCAATTCACTCACAAATGTTGCCAAACTTCTGCAAATGATCTTCTGAAAGCTTTTTTGGTGGAAACGGATGGGTTTTTATCATCGGAAACAGAATTAGCCCTCAACGTCTGAGCAACTTTTTTTTAAAAAAAAACGTAAGCCGCGCGGTCACAGTTTCAGCAAAAATCTGACGTTTTGCAATTCACTCACAAATGTTGCCAAACTTCTGCAAACGATCCTCTGAAAGCTTTTTTGGTGCAAACGGATGGGTTTTTATCATCCGAAACAGAATTAGCCCTCGACGTCTGAACAACTTTTTTAAAAAAAAAAATCCCTAAGCCGCGCGGTCACAATTTCAGCAAAAATCTGACATTTTGCAATTCACTCAAAAATGGTCCCAAACTGTTGCAAACGATCCCCTGAAAGCTTTTTTGGTGGAAACAGATGGGTTTTTATCATCGGAAACAGAATTAGCCCTCAACGTCTGAGCAACCTTTTTTGAAAAAATCCCTAAGCCGCGCGGTCACAGTTTCAGCAAAAATCTGACATTTTGCAATTCACTCACAAATGTTGCCAAACTTCTGCAAACGATCTTCTGAAAGCTTTTTTGGTGCAAACGGATGGGTTTTTATCATCGGAAACAGAATTAGCCCTCGACATCTGAACAACTTTTTTTAAAAAAAAAATCCCTAAGCCGCGCGGTCACAATTTCAGCAAAAATCTGACATTTTGCAATTCACTCAAAAATGGTCCCAAACTGTTGCATACGATCCCCTGAAAGCTTTTTTGGTGGAAACAGATGGGTTTTTATCATCGGAAACAGAATTAGCCCTCGACGTCTGAAAAACCTTTTTTTTTGAAAAAATCCCTAAGCCGCGCGGTCACAATTTCAGCAAAAATCTGACGTTTTGCAATTCACTCACAAATGTTGCCAAACTTCTGCTAACGATCTTCTGAAAGCTTTCTTGGTGGAAACGGATGGGTTTTTATCATCGGAAACAGAATTAGCCCTCGACGTCTGAACAACTTTAAAAAAAAAAAAATCCCTAAGCCGCGCGGTCACAATTTCAGCAAAAATCTGACGTTTTGCAATTCACTCACAAATGTTGCCAAACTTCTTCAAATGATCTTCTGAAAGCTTTTTTGGTCGAAACGGATGGGTTTTTATCATCGAAAACAGAATTCGCCCTCAACGTCTGAACAACCTTTTTTGAAAAAATCCCTAAGCCGCGCGGTCACAGTTTCAGCAAAAATCTGACATTTTGCAATTCACTCACAAATGTTGCCAAACTTCTGCAAACGATCTTCTGAAAGCTTTTTTGGTGCAAAAGGATGGGTTTTTATCATCGGAAACAGAATTAGCCCTCGACGTCTGAACAACTTTTTTTCCAAAAAATCCCTAAGCCGCGCGGTCACAATTTCAGAAAAAATCTGACATTTTGCAATTCACTCACAAATGTTGCCAAACTTCTGCTAACGATCTTCTGAAAGCTTTTTTTGTGGAAACGGATGGGTTTTTATCATCGGAAACAGAATTAGCCCTCGACGTCTGAACAACTCTTTTTTAAAAAAAAATCCCTAAGCCGCGCGGTCACAATTTCAGCAAAAATCTGACGTTTTGCAATTCACTCACAAATGTTGCCAAACTTCTGCAAACAATCTTCTGAAAGCTTTTATGGTGGAAACGGATGGGTTTTTATCATCGGAAACAGAATTAGCGCTCAACGTCTGAACAACTTAAAAAAAAAAAATCCCTATGCCGCGCGGTCACAATTTCAGCAAAAATCTGACGTTTTGCAATTCACTCACAAATGTTGCCAAACTTCTGCAAATGATCTTCTGAAAGCTTTTTTGGTGGAAACGGATGGGTTTTTATCATCGAAAACAGAATTAGCCCTCAACGTCTGAACAACTTTTTTTGAAAAAATCCCTAAGCCGCGCGGTCACAATTTCAGTAAAAATCTGACGTTTTGCAATTCACTCAAAAATGTTGCCAAACTGTTCCAAAAGATCCCCTGAAAGCTTTTTTGGTGGAAACAGATAGGTTTTTATCATCAGAAACAGAATTAGCCCTCAACGTCTGAACAACATTTTTTTGAAAAAATCCCTAAGCCGCGCGGTCACAAATTCAGCAAAAATCTGACGTTTTGCAATTCACTCAAAAATGGTCCCAAACTGTTGCAAACGATCCCCTGAACGCTTTTTTGATGGAAACAGATGGGTTTTTATCATCGGAAACAGAATTAGCCCTCGACGTCTGAACAACTTTTTTTTCAAAAAATCCCTAAGCCGCGCGGTCACAATTTCAGCAAAAATCTGACGTTTTGCAATTCACTCACAAATGTTGCCAAACTGTTGCAAACGATCCCCTGAATGCTTTTTTGATGGAAACAGATGGGTTTTTATCATCGGAAACAGAATTAGCCCTCAACGTCTGAACAACTTTTTTTGGAAAAAAATCCCTAAGCCGCGCGGTCACAATTTCAGCAAAAATCTGACGTTTTGCAATTCACTCACAAATGTTGCCAAACCTCTGCAAATGATCTTCTGAAAGCTTTTTTGGTGGAAACAGATGGGTTTTTATCATCGGAATCAGAATTAGCCCTCAACGTCTGAGCAACTTTTTTTTTAAAAAAAACGTAAGCCGCGCGGTCACAGTTTCAGCAAAAATCTGACGTTTTGCAATTCACTCACAAATGTTGCCAAACTTCTGCAAACGATCCTCTGAAAGCTTTTTTGGTGCAAACGGATGGGTTTTTATCATCCGAAACAGAATTAGCCCTCGACGTCTGAACAACTTTTTTTTAAAAAAAAATCCCTAAGCCGCGCGGTCACAATTTCAGCAAAAATCTGACGTTTTGCAATTCACTCACAAATGTTGCCAAACTTCTGCTAACGATCTTCTGAAAGCTTTCTTGGTGGAAACGGATGGGTTTTTATCATCGGAAACAGAATTAGCCCTCGACGTCTGAACAACTTTAAAAAAAAAAAAATCCCTAAGCCGCGCGGTCACAATTTCAGCAAAAATCTGACGTTTTGCAATTCACTCACAAATGTTGCCAAACTTCTTCAAATGATCTTCTGAAAGCTTTTTTGGTGGAAACGGATGGGTTTTTATCATCGAAAACAGAATTCGCCCTCAACGTCTGAACAACCTTTTTTGAAAAAATCCCTAAGCCGCGCGGTCACAGTTTCAGCAAAAATCTGACATTTTGCAATTCACTCACAAATGTTGCCAAACTTCTGCAAACGATCTTCTGAAAGCTTTTTTGGTGCAAAAGGATGGGTTTTTATCATCGGAAACAGAATTAGCCCTCGACGTCTGAACAACTTTTTTTCCAAAAAATCCCTAAGCCGCGCGGTCACAATTTCAGAAAAAATCTGACATTTTGCAATTCACTCACAAATGTTGCCAAACTTCTGCTAACGATCTTCTGAAAGCTTTTTTTGTGGAAACGGATGGGTTTTTATCATCGGAAACAGAATTAGCCCTCGACGTCTGAACAACTCTTTTTTAAAAAAAAATCCCTAAGCCGCGCGGTCACAATTTCAGCAAAAATCTGACGTTTTGCAATTCACTCACAAATGTTGCCAAACTTCTGCAAACAATCTTCTGAAAGCTTTTATGGTGGAAACGGATGGGTTTTTATCATCGGAAACAGAATTAGCGCTCAACGTCTGAACAACTTAAAAAAAAAAAATCCCTATGCCGCGCGGTCACAATTTCAGCAAAAATCTGACGTTTTGCAATTCACTCACAAATGTTGCCAAACTTCTGCAAATGATCTTCTGAAAGCTTTTTTGGTGGAAACGGATGGGTTTTTATCATCGAAAACAGAATTAGCCCTCAACGTCTGAACAACTTTTTTTGAAAAAATCCCTAAGCCGCGCGGTCACAATTTCAGTAAAAATCTGACGTTTTGCAATTCACTCAAAAATGTTGCCAAACTGTTCCAAAAGATCCCCTGAAAGCTTTTTTGGTGGAAACAGATAGGTTTTTATCATCAGAAACAGAATTAGCCCTCAACGTCTGAACAACATTTTTTTGAAAAAATCCCTAAGCCGCGCGGTCACAAATTCAGCAAAAATCTGACGTTTTGCAATTCACTCAAAAATGGTCCCAAACTGTTGCAAACGATCCCCTGAACGCTTTTTTGATGGAAACAGATGGGTTTTTATCATCGGAAACAGAATTAGCCCTCGACGTCTGAACAACTTTTTTTTCAAAAAATCCCTAAGCCGCGCGGTCACAATTTCAGCAAAAATCTGACGTTTTGCAATTCACTCACAAATGTTGCCAAACTGTTGCAAACGATCCCCTGAATGCTTTTTTGATGGAAACAGATGGGTTTTTATCATCGGAAACAGAATTAGCCCTCAACGTCTGAACAACTTTTTTTGGAAAAAAATCCCTAAGCCGCGCGGTCACAATTTCAGCAAAAATCTGACGTTTTGCAATTCACTCACAAATGTTGCCAAACCTCTGCAAATGATCTTCTGAAAGCTTTTTTGGTGGAAACAGATGGGTTTTTATCATCGGAATCAGAATTAGCCCTCAACGTCTGAGCAACTTTTTTTTAAAAAAAAACGTAAGCCGCGCGGTCACAGTTTCAGCAAAAATCTGACGTTTTGCAATTCACTCACAAATGTTGCCAAACTTCTGCAAACGATCCTCTGAAAGCTTTTTTGGTGCAAAGGGATGGGTTTTTATCATCCGAAACAGAATTAGCCCTCGACGTCTGAACAACTTTTTTTTAAAAAAAAATCCCTAAGCCGCGCGGTCACAATTTCAGCAAAAATCTGACATTTTGCAATTCACTCAAAAATGGTCCCAAACTGTTGCAAACGATCCCCTGAAAGCTTTTTTGGTGGAAACAGATGGGTTTTTATCATCGGAAACAGAATTAGCCCTCAACGTCTGAGCAACCTTTTTTTAAAAAATCCCTAAGCCGCGCGGTCACAGTTTCAGCAAAAATCTGACATTTTGCAATTCACTCACAAATGTTGCCAAACTTCTGCAAACGATCTTCTGAAAGCTTTTTTGGTGCAAACGGATGGGTTTTTATCATCGGAAACAGAATTAGCCCTCGACATCTGAACAACTTTTTTTAAAAAAAAAATCCCTAAGCCGCGCGGTCACAATTTCAGCAAAAATCTGACGTTTTGCAATTCACTCACAAATGTTGCCAAACTTCTGCTAACGATCTTCTGAAAGCTTTCTTGGTGGAAACGGATGGGTTTTTATCATCGGAAACAGAATTAGCCCTCGACGTCTGAACAACTTTAAAAAAAAAAAAATCCCTAAGCCGCGCGGTCACAATTTCAGCAAAAATCTGACGTTTTGCAATTCACTCACAAATGTTGCCAAACTTCTTCAAATGATCTTCTGAAAGCTTTTTTGGTGGAAACGGATGGGTTTTTATCATCGAAAACAGAATTAGCCCTCAACGTCTGAACAACCTTTTTTGAAAAAATCCCTAAGCCGCGCGGTCACAGTTTCAGCAAAAATCTGACATTTTGCAATTCACTCACAAATGTTGCCAAACTTCTGCAAACGATCTTCTGAAAGCTTTTTTGGTGCAAACGGATGGGTTTTTATCATCGGAAACAGAATTAGCCCTCGACATCTGAACAACTTTTTTTAAAAAAAAAATCCCTAAGCCGCGCGGTCACAATTTCAGCAAAAATCTGACATTTTGCAATTCACTCAAAAATGGTCCCAAACTGTTGCATACGATCCCCTGAAAGCTTTTTTGGTGGAAACAGATGGGTTTTTATCATCGGAAACAGAATTAGCCCTCGACGTCTGAAAAACCTTTTTTTTTGAAAAAATCCCTAAGCCGCGCGGTCACAATTTCAGCAAAAATCTGACGTTTTGCAATTCACTCACAAATGTTGCCAAACTTCTGCTAACGATCTTCTGAAAGCTTTCTTGGTGGAAACGGATGGGTTTTTATCATCGGAAACAGAATTAGCCCTCGACGTCTGAACAACTTTAAAAAAAAAAAAATCCCTAAGCCGCGCGGTCACAATTTCAGCAAAAATCTGACGTTTTGCAATTCACTCACAAATGTTGCCAAACTTCTTCAAATGATCTTCTGAAAGCTTTTTTGGTGGAAACGGATGGGTTTTTATCATCGAAAACAGAATTAGCCCTCAACGTCTGAACAACTTTTTTTGAAAAAATCCCTAAGCCGCGCGGTCACAATTTCAGTAAAAATCTGACGTTTTGCAATTCACTCAAAAATGTTGCCAAACTGTTGCAAACGATCCCCTGAAAGCTTTGTTGGTGGAAACGGATGGGTTTTTATCATCGGAAACAGAATTAGCCCTCAACGTCTGAACAACATTTTTTTGAAAAAATCCCTAAGCCGCGCGGTCACAAATTCAGAAAAAATCTGACATTTTGCAATTCACTCACAAATGTTGCCAAACTTCTGCAAACAATCTTCTGAAAGCTTTTTTGGTGGAAACGGATGGGTTTTTATCATCGGAAACAGAATTAGCGCTCAACGTCTGAACAACTTTAAAAAAAAAAAAATCCCTAAGCCGCGCGGACACAATTTCAGCAAAAATCTGACGTTTTGCAATTCACTCACAAATGTTGCCAAATTTCTGCAAATGATCTTCTGAACGCTTTTTTGGTGGAAACGGATGGGTTTTTATCATCGGAAACAGAATTAGCCCTCGACGTCTGAACAACTTTTTTTTCAAAAAATCCCTAAGCCGCGCGGTCACAATTTCAGCAAAAATCTGACGTTTTGCAATTCACTCACAAATGTTGCCAAACTTCTGCAAATGATCTTCTGAAAGCTTTTTTGGTGGAAACGGATGGGTTTTTATCATCGGAAACAGAATTAGCCCTCAACGTCTGAGCAACTTTTTTTTAAAAAAAAATCCCTAAGCCGCGCGGTCACAATTTCAGCAAAAATCTGACGTTTTGCAATTCACTCACAAATGTTGCCAAACTTCTGCTAACGATCTTCTGAAAGCTTTCTTGGTGGAAACGGATGGGTTTTTATCATCGGAAACAGAATTAGCCCTCGACGTCTGAACAACTTTAAAAAAAAAAAAATCCCTAAGCCGCGCGGTCACAATTTCAGCAAAAATCTGACGTTTTGCAATTCACTCACAAATGTTGCCAAACTTCTTCAAATGATCTTCTGAAAGCTTTTTTGGTGGAAACGGATGGGTTTTTATCATCGAAAACAGAATTCGCCCTCAACGTCTGAACAACCTTTTTTGAAAAAATCCCTAAGCCGCGCGGTCACAGTTTCAGCAAAAATCTGACATTTTGCAATTCACTCACAAATGTTGCCAAACTTCTGCAAACGATCTTCTGAAAGCTTTTTTGGTGCAAAAGGATGGGTTTTTATCATCGGAAACAGAATTAGCCCTCGACGTCTGAACAACTTTTTTTCCAAAAAATCCCTAAGCCGCGCGGTCACAATTTCAGAAAAAATCTGACATTTTGCAATTCACTCACAAATGTTGCCAAACTTCTGCTAACGATCTTCTGAAAGCTTTTTTTGTGGAAACGGATGGGTTTTTATCATCGGAAACAGAATTAGCCCTCGACGTCTGAACAACTCTTTTTTAAAAAAAAATCCCTAAGCCGCGCGGTCACAATTTCAGCAAAAATCTGACGTTTTGCAATTCACTCACAAATGTTGCCAAACTTCTGCAAACAATCTTCTGAAAGCTTTTATGGTGGAAACGGATGGGTTTTTATCATCGGAAACAGAATTAGCGCTCAACGTCTGAACAACTTAAAAAAAAAAATCCCTATGCCGCGCGGTCACAATTTCAGCAAAAATCTGACGTTTTGCAATTCACTCACAAATGTTGCCAAACTTCTGCAAATGATCTTCTGAAAGCTTTTTTGGTGGAAACGGATGGGTTTTTATCATCGAAAACAGAATTAGCCCTCAACGTCTGAACAACTTTTTTTGAAAAAATCCCTAAGCCGCGCGGTCACAATTTCAGTAAAAATCTGACGTTTTGCAATTCACTCAAAAATGTTGCCAAACTGTTCCAAAAGATCCCCTGAAAGCTTTTTTGGTGGAAACAGATAGGTTTTTATCATCAGAAACAGAATTAGCCCTCAACGTCTGAACAACATTTTTTTGAAAAAATCCCTAAGCCGCGCGGTCACAAATTCAGCAAAAATCTGACGTTTTGCAATTCACTCAAAAATGGTCCCAAACTGTTGCAAACGATCCCCTGAACGCTTTTTTGATGGAAACAGATGGGTTTTTATCATCGGAAACAGAATTAGCCCTCGACGTCTGAACAACTTTTTTTTCAAAAAATCCCTAAGCCGCGCGGTCACAATTTCAGCAAAAATCTGACGTTTTGCAATTCACTCAAAAATGGTCCCAAACTGTTGCAAACGATCCCCTGAATGCTTTTTTGATGGAAACAGATGGGTTTTTATCATCGGAAACAGAATTAGCCCTCAACGTCTGAACAACTTTTTTTGGAAAAAAATCCCTAAGCCGCGCGGTCACAATTTCAGCAAAAATCTGACGTTTTGCAATTCACTCACAAATGTTGCCAAACCTCTGCAAATGATCTTCTGAAAGCTTTTTTGGTGGAAACAGATGGGTTTTTATCATCGGAATCAGAATTAGCCCTCAACGTCTGAGCAACTTTTTTTAAAAAAAAAACGTAAGCCGCGCGGTCACAGTTTCAGCAAAAATCTGACGTTTTGCAATTCACTCACAAATGTTGCCAAACTTCTGCAAACGATCCTCTGAAAGCTTTTTTGGTGCAAACGGATGGGTTTTTATCATCGGAAACAGAATTAGCCCTCGACGTCTGAACAACTTTTTTTTCAAAAAATCCCTAAGCCGCGCGGTCACAATTTCAGCAAAAATCTGACGTTTTGCAATTCACTCACAAATGTTGCCAAACTTCTGCAAATGATCTTCTGAAAGCTTTTTTGGTGGAAACGGATGGGTTTTTATCATCGGAAACAGAATTAGCCCTCAACGTCTGAGCAACTTTTTTTTAAAAAAAAACGTAAGCCGCGCGGTCACAGTTTCAGCAAAAATCTGACGTTTTGCAATTCACTCACAAATGTTGCCAAACTTCTGCAAACGATCCTCTGAAAGCTTTTTTGGTGCAAACGGATGGGTTTTTATCATCCGAAACAGAATTAGCCCTCGACGTCTGAACAACTTTTTTAAAAAAAAAAATCCCTAAGCCGCGCGGTCACAATTTCAGCAAAAATCTGACATTTTGCAATTCACTCAAAAATGGTCCCAAACTGTTGCAAACGATCCCCTGAAAGCTTTTTTGGTGGAAACAGATGGGTTTTTATCATCGGAAACAGAATTAGCCCTCAACGTCTGAGCAACCTTTTTTGAAAAAATCCCTAAGCCGCGCGGTCACAGTTTCAGCAAAAATCTGACATTTTGCAATTCACTCACAAATGTTGCCAAACTTCTGCAAACGATCTTCTGAAAGCTTTTTTGGTGCAAACGGATGGGTTTTTATCATCGGAAACAGAATTAGCCCTCGACATCTGAACAACTTTTTTTAAAAAAAAAATCCCTAAGCCGCGCGGTCACAATTTCAGCAAAAATCTGACATTTTGCAATTCACTCAAAAATGGTCCCAAACTGTTGCATACGATCCCCTGAAAGCTTTTTTGGTGGAAACAGATGGGTTTTTATCATCGGAAACAGAATTAGCCCTCGACGTCTGAAAAACCTTTTTTTTTGAAAAAATCCCTAAGCCGCGCGGTCACAATTTCAGCAAAAATCTGACGTTTTGCAATTCACTCACAAATGTTGCCAAACTTCTGCTAACGATCTTCTGAAAGCTTTCTTGGTGGAAACGGATGGGTTTTTATCATCGGAAACAGAATTAGCCCTCGACGTCTGAACAACTTTAAAAAAAAAAAAATCCCTAAGCCGCGCGGTCACAATTTCAGCAAAAATCTGACGTTTTGCAATTCACTCACAAATGTTGCCAAACTTCTTCAAATGATCTTCTGAAAGCTTTTTTGGTGGAAACGGATGGGTTTTTATCATCGAAAACAGAATTCGCCCTCAACGTCTGAACAACCTTTTTTGAAAAAATCCCTAAGCCGCGCGGTCACAGTTTCAGCAAAAATCTGACATTTTGCAATTCACTCACAAATGTTGCCAAACTTCTGCAAACGATCTTCTGAAAGCTTTTTTGGTGCAAAAGGATGGGTTTTTATCATCGGAAACAGAATTAGCCCTCGACGTCTGAACAACTTTTTTTCCAAAAAATCCCTAAGCCGCGCGGTCACAATTTCAGAAAAAATCTGACATTTTGCAATTCACTCACAAATGTTGCCAAACTTCTGCTAACGATCTTCTGAAAGCTTTTTTTGTGGAAACGGATGGGTTTTTATCATCGGAAACAGAATTAGCCCTCGACGTCTGAACAACTCTTTTTTAAAAAAAAATCCCTAAGCCGCGCGGTCACAATTTCAGCAAAAATCTGACGTTTTGCAATTCACTCACAAATGTTGCCAAACTTCTGCAAACAATCTTCTGAAAGCTTTTATGGTGGAAACGGATGGGTTTTTATCATCGGAAACAGAATTAGCGCTCAACGTCTGAACAACTTAAAAAAAAAAAATCCCTATGCCGCGCGGTCACAATTTCAGCAAAAATCTGACGTTTTGCAATTCACTCACAAATGTTGCCAAACTTCTGCAAATGATCTTCTGAAAGCTTTTTTGGTGGAAACGGATGGGTTTTTATCATCGAAAACAGAATTAGCCCTCAACGTCTGAACAACTTTTTTTGAAAAAATCCCTAAGCCGCGCGGTCACAATTTCAGTAAAAATCTGACGTTTTGCAATTCACTCAAAAATGTTGCCAAACTGTTCCAAAAGATCCCCTGAAAGCTTTTTTGGTGGAAACAGATAGGTTTTTATCATCAGAAACAGAATTAGCCCTCAACGTCTGAACAACATTTTTTTGAAAAAATCCCTAAGCCGCGCGGTCACAAATTCAGCAAAAATCTGACGTTTTGCAATTCACTCAAAAATGGTCCCAAACTGTTGCAAACGATCCCCTGAACGCTTTTTTGATGGAAACAGATGGGTTTTTATCATCGGAAACAGAATTAGCCCTCGACGTCTGAACAACTTTTTTTTCAAAAAATCCCTAAGCCGCGCGGTCACAATTTCAGCAAAAATCTGACGTTTTGCAATTCACTCACAAATGTTGCCAAACTGTTGCAAACGATCCCCTGAATGCTTTTTTGATGGAAACAGATGGGTTTTTATCATCGGAAACAGAATTAGCCCTCAACGTCTGAACAACTTTTTTTGGAAAAAAATCCCTAAGCCGCGCGGTCACAATTTCAGCAAAAATCTGACGTTTTGCAATTCACTCACAAATGTTGCCAAACCTCTGCAAATGATCTTCTGAAAGCTTTTTTGGTGGAAACAGATGGGTTTTTATCATCGGAATCAGAATTAGCCCTCAACGTCTGAGCAACTTTTTTTTTAAAAAAAACGTAAGCCGCGCGGTCACAGTTTCAGCAAAAATCTGACGTTTTGCAATTCACTCACAAATGTTGCCAAACTTCTGCAAACGATCCTCTGAAAGCTTTTTTGGTGCAAACGGATGGGTTTTTATCATCCGAAACAGAATTAGCCCTCGACGTCTGAACAACTTTTTTTTAAAAAAAAATCCCTAAGCCGCGCGGTCACAATTTCAGCAAAAATCTGACGTTTTGCAATTCACTCACAAATGTTGCCAAACTTCTGCTAACGATCTTCTGAAAGCTTTCTTGGTGGAAACGGATGGGTTTTTATCATCGGAAACAGAATTAGCCCTCGACGTCTGAACAACTTTAAAAAAAAAAAAATCCCTAAGCCGCGCGGTCACAATTTCAGCAAAAATCTGACGTTTTGCAATTCACTCACAAATGTTGCCAAACTTCTTCAAATGATCTTCTGAAAGCTTTTTTGGTGGAAACGGATGGGTTTTTATCATCGAAAACAGAATTCGCCCTCAACGTCTGAACAACCTTTTTTGAAAAAATCCCTAAGCCGCGCGGTCACAGTTTCAGCAAAAATCTGACATTTTGCAATTCACTCACAAATGTTGCCAAACTTCTGCAAACGATCTTCTGAAAGCTTTTTTGGTGCAAAAGGATGGGTTTTTATCATCGGAAACAGAATTAGCCCTCGACGTCTGAACAACTTTTTTTCCAAAAAATCCCTAAGCCGCGCGGTCACAATTTCAGAAAAAATCTGACATTTTGCAATTCACTCACAAATGTTGCCAAACTTCTGCTAACGATCTTCTGAAAGCTTTTTTTGTGGAAACGGATGGGTTTTTATCATCGGAAACAGAATTAGCCCTCGACGTCTGAACAACTCTTTTTTAAAAAAAAATCCCTAAGCCGCGCGGTCACAATTTCAGCAAAAATCTGACGTTTTGCAATTCACTCACAAATGTTGCCAAACTTCTGCAAACAATCTTCTGAAAGCTTTTATGGTGGAAACGGATGGGTTTTTATCATCGGAAACAGAATTAGCGCTCAACGTCTGAACAACTTAAAAAAAAAAAATCCCTATGCCGCGCGGTCACAATTTCAGCAAAAATCTGACGTTTTGCAATTCACTCACAAATGTTGCCAAACTTCTGCAAATGATCTTCTGAAAGCTTTTTTGGTGGAAACGGATGGGTTTTTATCATCGAAAACAGAATTAGCCCTCAACGTCTGAACAACTTTTTTTGAAAAAATCCCTAAGCCGCGCGGTCACAATTTCAGTAAAAATCTGACGTTTTGCAATTCACTCAAAAATGTTGCCAAACTGTTCCAAAAGATCCCCTGAAAGCTTTTTTGGTGGAAACAGATAGGTTTTTATCATCAGAAACAGAATTAGCCCTCAACGTCTGAACAACATTTTTTTGAAAAAATCCCTAAGCCGCGCGGTCACAAATTCAGCAAAAATCTGACGTTTTGCAATTCACTCAAAAATGGTCCCAAACTGTTGCAAACGATCCCCTGAACGCTTTTTTGATGGAAACAGATGGGTTTTTATCATCGGAAACAGAATTAGCCCTCGACGTCTGAACAACTTTTTTTTCAAAAAATCCCTAAGCCGCGCGGTCACAATTTCAGCAAAAATCTGACGTTTTGCAATTCACTCACAAATGTTGCCAAACTGTTGCAAACGATCCCCTGAATGCTTTTTTGATGGAAACAGATGGGTTTTTATCATCGGAAACAGAATTAGCCCTCAACGTCTGAACAACTTTTTTTGGAAAAAAATCCCTAAGCCGCGCGGTCACAATTTCAGCAAAAATCTGACGTTTTGCAATTCACTCACAAATGTTGCCAAACCTCTGCAAATGATCTTCTGAAAGCTTTTTTGGTGGAAACAGATGGGTTTTTATCATCGGAATCAGAATTAGCCCTCAACGTCTGAGCAACTTTTTTTTAAAAAAAAACGTAAGCCGCGCGGTCACAGTTTCAGCAAAAATCTGACGTTTTGCAATTCACTCACAAATGTTGCCAAACTTCTGCAAACGATCCTCTGAAAGCTTTTTTGGTGCAAAGGGATGGGTTTTTATCATCCGAAACAGAATTAGCCCTCGACGTCTGAACAACTTTTTTTTAAAAAAAAATCCCTAAGCCGCGCGGTCACAATTTCAGCAAAAATCTGACATTTTGCAATTCACTCAAAAATGGTCCCAAACTGTTGCAAACGATCCCCTGAAAGCTTTTTTGGTGGAAACAGATGGGTTTTTATCATCGGAAACAGAATTAGCCCTCAACGTCTGAGCAACCTTTTTTTAAAAAATCCCTAAGCCGCGCGGTCACAGTTTCAGCAAAAATCTGACATTTTGCAATTCACTCACAAATGTTGCCAAACTTCTGCAAACGATCTTCTGAAAGCTTTTTTGGTGGAAACGGATGGGTTTTTATCATCGGAAACAGAATTAGCCCTCGACATCTGAACAACTTTTTTTAAAAAAAAAATCCCTAAGCCGCGCGGTCACAATTTCAGCAAAAATCTGACGTTTTGCAATTCACTCACAAATGTTGCCAAACTTCTGCTAACGATCTTCTGAAAGCTTTCTTGGTGGAAACGGATGGGTTTTTATCATCGGAAACAGAATTAGCCCTCGACGTCTGAACAACTTAAAAAAAAAAAAAATCCCTAAGCCGCGCGGTCACAATTTCAGCAAAAATCTGACGTTTTGCAATTCACTCACAAATGTTGCCAAACTTCTTCAAATGATCTTCTGAAAGCTTTTTTGGTGGAAACGGATGGGTTTTTATCATCGAAAAAAGAATTAGCCCTCAACGTCTGAACAACCTTTTTTGAAAAAATCCCTAAGCCGCGCGGTCACAGTTTCAGCAAAAATCTGACATTTTGCAATTCACTCACAAATGTTGCCAAACTTCTGCAAACGATCTTCTGAAAGCTTTTTTGGTGCAAACGGATGGGTTTTTATCATCGGAAACAGAATTAGCCCTCGACATCTGAACAACTTTTTTTAAAAAAAAAATCCCTAAGCCGCGCGGTCACAATTTCAGCAAAAATCTGACATTTTGCAATTCACTCAAAAATGGTCCCAAACTGTTGCATACGATCCCCTGAAAGCTTTTTTGGTGGAAACAGATGGGTTTTTATCATCGGAAACAGAATTAGCCCTCGACGTCTGAAAAACCTTTTTTTTTGAAAAAATCCCTAAGCCGCGCGGTCACAATTTCAGCAAAAATCTGACGTTTTGCAATTCACTCACAAATGTTGCCAAACTTCTGCTAACGATCTTCTGAAAGCTTTCTTGGTGGAAACGGATGGGTTTTTATCATCGGAAACAGAATTAGCCCTCGACGTCTGAACAACTTTAAAAAAAAAAAAATCCCTAAGCCGCGCGGTCACAATTTCAGCAAAAATCTGACGTTTTGCAATTCACTCACAAATGTTGCCAAACTTCTTCAAATGATCTTCTGAAAGCTTTTTTGGTGGAAACGGATGGGTTTTTATCATCGAAAACAGAATTAGCCCTCAACGTCTGAACAACTTTTTTTGAAAAAATCCCTAAGCCGCGCGGTCACAATTTCAGTAAAAATCTGACGTTTTGCAATTCACTCAAAAATGTTGCCAAACTGTTGCAAACGATCCCCTGAAAGCTTTGTTGGTGGAAACGGATGGGTTTTTATCATCGGAAACAGAATTAGCCCTCAACGTCTGAACAACATTTTTTTGAAAAAATCCCTAAGCCGCGCGGTCACAAATTCAGAAAAAATCTGACATTTTGCAATTCACTCACAAATGTTGCCAAACTTCTGCAAACAATCTTCTGAAAGCTTTTTTGGTGGAAACGGATGGGTTTTTATCATCGGAAACAGAATTAGCGCTCAACGTCTGAACAACTTTAAAAAAAAAAAAATCCCTAAGCCGCGCGGACACAATTTCAGCAAAAATCTGACGTTTTGCAATTCACTCACAAATGTTGCCAAATTTCTGCAAATGATCTTCTGAACGCTTTTTTGGTGGAAACGGATGGGTTTTTATCATCGAAAACAGAATTAGCCCTCAACGTCTGAACAACTTTTTTTGAAAAAATCCCTAAGCCGCGCGGTCACAATTTCAGTAAAAATCTGACGTTTTGCAATTCACTCAAAAATGTTGCCAAACTGTTCCAAAAGATCCCCTGAAAGCTTTTTTGGTGGAAACAGATAGGTTTTTATCATCAGAAACAGAATTAGCCCTCAACGTCTGAACAACATTTTTTTGAAAAAATCCCTAAGCCGCGCGGTCACAAATTCAGCAAAAATCTGACGTTTTGCAATTCACTCAAAAATGGTCCCAAACTGTTGCAAACGATCCCCTGAACGCTTTTTTGATGGAAACAGATGGGTTTTTATCATCGGAAACAGAATTAGCCCTCGACGTCTGAACAACTTTTTTTTCAAAAAATCCCTAAGCCGCGCGGTCACAATTTCAGCAAAAATCTGACGTTTTGCAATTCACTCAAAAATGGTCCCAAACTGTTGCAAACGATCCCCTGAATGCTTTTTTGATGGAAACAGATGGGTTTTTATCATCGGAAACAGAATTAGCCCTCAACGTCTGAACAACTTTTTTTGGAAAAAAATCCCTAAGCCGCGCGGTCACAATTTCAGCAAAAATCTGACGTTTTGCAATTCACTCACAAATGTTGCCAAACCTCTGCAAATGATCTTCTGAAAGCTTTTTTGGTGGAAACAGATGGGTTTTTATCATCGGAATCAGAATTAGCCCTCAACGTCTGAGCAACTTTTTTTAAAAAAAAAACGTAAGCCGCGCGGTCACAGTTTCAGCAAAAATCTGACGTTTTGCAATTCACTCACAAATGTTGCCAAACTTCTGCAAACGATCCTCTGAAAGCTTTTTTGGTGCAAACGGATGGGTTTTTATCATCCGAAACAGAATTAGCCCTCGACGTCTGAACAACTTTTTTAAAAAAAAAAATCCCTAAGCCGCGCGGTCACAATTTCAGCAAAAATCTGACATTTTGCAATTCACTCAAAAATGGTCCCAAACTGTTGCAAACGATCCCCTGAAAGCTTTTTTGGTGGAAACAGATGGGTTTTTATCATCGGAAACAGAATTAGCCCTCAACGTCTGAGCAACCTTTTTTTAAAAAATCCCTAAGCCGCGCGGTCACAGTTTCAGCAAAAATCTGACATTTTGCAATTCACTCACAAATGTTGCCAAACTTCTGCAAACGATCTTCTGAAAGCTTTTTTGGTGCAAACGGATGGGTTTTTATCATCGGAAACAGAATTAGCCCTCGACATCTGAACAACTTTTTTTTAAAAAAAATCCCTAAGCCGCGCGGTCACAATTTCAGCAAAAATCTGACATTTTGCAATTCACTCAAAAATGGTCCCAAACTGTTGCATACGATCCCCTGAAAGCTTTTTTGGTGGAAACAGATGGGTTTTTATCATCGGAAACAGAATTAGCCCTCGACGTCTGAAAAACCTTTTTTTTTTGAAAAAATCCCTAAGCCGCGCGGTCACAATTTCAGCAAAAATCTGACGTTTTGCAATTCACTCACAAATGTTGCCAAACTTCTGCTAACGATCTTCTGAAAGCTTTCTTGGTGGAAACGGATGGGTTTTTATCATCGGAAACAGAATTAGCCCTCGACGTCTGAACAACTTTAAAAAAAAAAAAATCCCTAAGCCGCGCGGTCACAATTTCAGCAAAAATCTGACGTTTTGCAATTCACTCACAAATGTTGCCAAACTTCTGCAAACGATCTTCTGAAAGCTTTTTTGGTGCAAACGGATGGGTTTTTATCATCGAAAACAGAATTAGCCCTCAACGTCTGAACAACTTTTTTTGAAAAAATCCCTAAGCCGCGCGGTCACAATTTCAGTAAAAATCTGACGTTTTGCAATTCACTCAAAAATGTTGCCAAACTGTTGCAAACGATCCCCTGAAAGCTTTGTTGGTGGAAACGGATGGGTTTTTATCATCGGAAACAGAATTAGCCCTCAACGTCTGAACAACATTTTTTTGAAAAAATCCCTAAGCCGCGCGGTCACAAATTCAGAAAAAATCTGACATTTTGCAATTCACTCACAAATGTTGCCAAACTTCTGCAAACAATCTTCTGAAAGCTTTTTTGGTGGAAACGGATGGGTTTTTATCATCGGAAACAGAATTAGCCCTCGACGTCTGAACAACTTTTTTTTCAAAAAATCCCTAAGCCGCGCGGTCACAATTTCAGCAAAAATCTGACATTTTGCAATTCACTCACAAATGTTGCCAAACTTCTGCAAACGATCTTCTGAAAGCTTTTTTGGTGGAAACGGATGGGTTTTTATCATCGGAAACAGAATTAGCGCTCAACGTCTGAACAACTTTAAAAAAAAAAAAATCCCTAAGCCGCGCGGACACAATTTCAGCAAAAATCTGACGTTTTGCAATTCACTCACAAATGTTGCCAAATTTCTGCAAATGATCTTCTGAACGCTTTTTTGGTGGAAACGGATGGGTTTTTATCATCGGAAACAGAATTAGCCCTCGACGTCTGAACAACTTTTTTTTCAAAAAATCCCTAAGCCGCGCGGTCACAATTTCAGCAAAAATCTGACGTTTTGCAATTCACTCACAAATGTTGCCAAACTTCTGCAAATGATCTTCTGAAAGCTTTTTTGGTGGAAACGGATGGGTTTTTATCATCGGAAACAGAATTAGCCCTCAACGTCTGAGCAACTTTTTTTAAAAAAAAAACGTAAGCCGCGCGGTCACAGTTTCAGCAAAAATCTGACGTTTTGCAATTCACTCACAAATGTTGCCAAACTTCTGCAAACGATCCTCTGAAAGCTTTTTTGGTGCAAACGGATGGGTTTTTATCATCCGAAACAGAATTAGCCCTCGACGTCTGAACAACTTTTTTAAAAAAAAAAATCCCTAAGCCGCGCGGTCACAATTTCAGCAAAAATCTGACATTTTGCAATTCACTCAAAAATGGTCCCAAACTGTTGCAAACGATCCCCTGAAAGCTTTTTTGGTGGAAACAGATGGGTTTTTATCATCGGAAACAGAATTAGCCCTCAACGTCTGAGCAACCTTTTTTGAAAAAATCCCTAAGCCGCGCGGTCACAGTTTCAGCAAAAATCTGACATTTTGCAATTCACTCACAAATGTTGCCAAACTTCTGCAAACGATCTTCTGAAAGCTTTTTTGGTGCAAACGGATGGGTTTTTATCATCGGAAACAGAATTAGCCCTCGACATCTGAACAACTTTTTTTTTAAAAAAAATCCCTAAGCCGCGCGGTCACAATTTCAGCAAAAATCTGACATTTTGCAATTCACTCAAAAATGGTCCCAAACTGTTGCATACGATCCCCTGAAAGCTTTTTTGGTGGAAACAGATGGGTTTTTATCATCGGAAACAGAATTAGCCCTCGACGTCTGAACAACTTTTTTTGGAAAAAAATCCCTAAGCCGCGCGGTCACAATTTCAGCAAAAATCTGACGTTTTGCAATTCACTCACAAATGTTGCCAAACTTCTGCTAACGATCTTCTGAAAGCTTTCTTGGTGGAAACGGATGGGTTTTTATCATCGGAAACAGAATTAGCCCTCGACGTCTGAACAACTTTAAAAAAAAAAAAATCCCTAAGCCGCGCGGTCACAATTTCAGCAAAAATCTGACGTTTTGCAATTCACTCACAAATGTTGCCAAACTTCTTCAAATGATCTTCTGAAAGCTTTTTTGGTGGAAACGGATGGGTTTTTATCATCGAAAACAGAATTAGCCCTCAACGTCTGAACAACTTTTTTTGAAAAAATCCCTAAGCCGCGCGGTCACAATTTCAGTAAAAATCTGACGTTTTGCAATTCACTCAAAAATGTTGCCAAACTGTTGCAAACGATCCCCTGAAAGCTTTGTTGGTGGAAACGGATGGGTTTTTATCATCGGAAACAGAATTAGCCCTCAACGTCTGAACAACATTTTTTTGAAAAAATCCCTAAGCCGCGCGGTCACAAATTCAGAAAAAATCTGACATTTTGCAATTCACTCACAAATGTTGCCAAACTTCTGCAAACAATCTTCTGAAAGCTTTTTTGGTGGAAACGGATGGGTTTTTATCATCGGAAACAGAATTAGCCCTCGACGTCTGAACAACTTTTTTTTCAAAAAATCCCTAAGCCGCGCGGTCACAATTTCAGCAAAAATCTGACATTTTGCAATTCACTCACAAATGTTGCCAAACTTCTGCAAACGATCTTCTGAAAGCTTTTTTGGTGGAAACGGATGGGTTTTTATCATCGGAAACAGAATTAGCGCTCAACGTCTGAACAACTTTAAAAAAAAAAAAATCCCTAAGCCGCGCGGACACAATTTCAGCAAAAATCTGACGTTTTGCAATTCACTCACAAATGTTGCCAAATTTCTGCAAATGATCTTCTGAACGCTTTTTTGGTGGAAACGGATGGGTTTTTATCATCGGAAACAGAATTAGCCCTCGACGTCTGAACAACTTTTTTTTCAAAAAATCCCTAAGCCGCGCGGTCACAATTTCAGCAAAAATCTGACGTTTTGCAATTCACTCACAAATGTTGCCAAACTTCTGCAAATGATCTTCTGAAAGCTTTTTTGGTGGAAACGGATGGGTTTTTATCATCGGAAACAGAATTAGCCCTCAACGTCTGAGCAACTTTTTTTTAAAAAAAAACGTAAGCCGCGCGGTCACAGTTTCAGCAAAAATCTGACGTTTTGCAATTCACTCACAAATGTTGCCAAACTTCTGCAAACGATCCTCTGAAAGCTTTTTTGGTGCAAACGGATGGGTTTTTATCATCCGAAACAGAATTAGCCCTCGACGTCTGAACAACTTTTTTAAAAAAAAAAATCCCTAAGCCGCGCGGTCACAATTTCAGCAAAAATCTGACATTTTGCAATTCACTCAAAAATGGTCCCAAACTGTTGCAAACGATCCCCTGAAAGCTTTTTTGGTGGAAACAGATGGGTTTTTATCATCGGAAACAGAATTAGCCCTCAACGTCTGAGCAACCTTTTTTGAAAAAATCCCTAAGCCGCGCGGTCACAGTTTCAGCAAAAATCTGACATTTTGCAATTCACTCACAAATGTTGCCAAACTTCTGCAAACGATCTTCTGAAAGCTTTTTTGGTGCAAACGGATGGGTTTTTATCATCGGAAACAGAATTAGCCCTCGACATCTGAACAACTTTTTTTGAAAAAATCCCTAAGCCGCGCGGTCACAATTTCAGTAAAAATCTGACGTTTTGCAATTCACTCAAAAATGTTGCCAAACTGTTGCAAACGATCCCCTGAAAGCTTTGTTGGTGGAAACGGATGGGTTTTTATCATCGGAAACAGAATTAGCCCTCAACGTCTGAACAACATTTTTTTGAAAAAATCCCTAAGCCGCGCGGTCACAAATTCAGAAAAAATCTGACATTTTGCAATTCACTCACAAATGTTGCCAAACTTCTGCAAACAATCTTCTGAAAGCTTTTTTGGTGGAAACGGATGGGTTTTTATCATCGGAAACAGAATTAGCCCTCGACGTCTGAACAACTTTTTTTTCAAAAAATCCCTAAGCCGCGCGGTCACAATTTCAGCAAAAATCTGACATTTTGCAATTCACTCACAAATGTTGCCAAACTTCTGCAAACGATCTTCTGAAAGCTTTTTTGGTGGAAACGGATGGGTTTTTATCATCGGAAACAGAATTAGCGCTCAACGTCTGAACAACTTTTAAAAAAAAAAAATCCCTAAGCCGCGTGGACACAATTTCAGCAAAAATCTGACGTTTTGCAATTCACTCACAAATGTTGCCAAATTTCTGCAAATGATCTTCTGAACGCTTTTTTGGTGGAAACGGATGGGTTTTTATCATCGGAAACAGAATTAGCCCTCGACGTCTGAACAACTTTTTTTTCAAAAAATCCCTAAGCCGCGCGGTCACAATTTCAGCAAAAATCTGACGTTTTGCAATTCACTCACAAATGTTGCCAAACTTCTGCAAATGATCTTCTGAAAGCTTTTTTGGTGGAAACGGATGGGTTTTTATCATCGGAAACAGAATTAGCCCTCAACGTCTGAGCAACTTTTTTTTAAAAAAAAACGTAAGCCGCGCGGTCACAGTTTCAGCAAAAATCTGACGTTTTGCAATTCACTCACAAATGTTGCCAAACTTCTGCAAACGATCCTCTGAAAGCTTTTTTGGTGCAAACGGATGGGTTTTTATCATCCGAAACAGAATTAGCCCTCGACGTCTGAACAACTTTTTAAAAAAAAAAAATCCCTAAGCCGCGCGGTCACAATTTCAGCAAAAATCTGACATTTTGCAATTCACTCAAAAATGGTCCCAAACTGTTGCAAACGATCCCTGAAAGCTTTTTTGGTGGAAACAGATGGGTTTTTATCATCGGAAACAGAATTAGCCCTCAACGTCTGAGCAACCTTTTTTGAAAAAATCCCTAAGCCGCGCGGTCACAGTTTCAGCAAAAATCTGACATTTTGCAATTCACTCACAAATGTTGCCAAACTTCTGCAAACGATCTTCTGAAAGCTTTTTTGGTGCAAACGGATGGGTTTTTATCATCGGAAACAGAATTAGCCCTCGACATCTGAACAACTTTTTTTTAAAAAAAAATCCCTAAGCCGCGCGGTCACAATTTCAGCAAAAATCTGACATTTTGCAATTCACTCAAAAATGGTCCCAAACTGTTGCATACGATCCCCTGAAAGCTTTTTTGGTGGAAACAGATGGGTTTTTTATCATCGGAAACAGAATTAGCCCTCGACGTCTGAAAAACCTTTTTTTTTGAAAAAATCCCTAGCCGCGCGGTCACAATTTCAGCAAAAATCTGACGTTTTGCAATTCACTCACAAATGTTGCCAAACTTCTGCTAACGATCTTCTGAAAGCTTTCTTGGTGGAAACGGATGGGTTTTTATCATCGGAAACAGAATTAGCCCTCGACGTCTGAACAACTTTAAAAAAAAAAAAATCCCTAAGCCGCGCGGTCACAATTTCAGCAAAAATCTGACGTTTTGCAATTCACTCACAAATGTTGCCAAACTTCTTCAAATGATCTTCTGAAAGCTTTTTTGGTGGAAACGGATGGGTTTTTATCATCGAAAACAGAATTAGCCCTCAACGTCTGAACAACCTTTTTTGAAAAAATCCCTAAGCCGCGCGGTCACAGTTTCAGCAAAAATCTGACATTTTGCAATTCACTCACAAATGTTGCCAAACTTCTGCAAACGATCTTCTGAAAGCTTTTTTGGTGCAAAAGGATGGGTTTTTATCATCGGAAACAGAATTAGCCCTCGACGTCTGAACAACTTTTTTTCCAAAAAATCCCTAAGCCGCGCGGTCACAATTTCAGCAAAAATCTGACGTTTTGCAATTCACTCACAAATGTTGCCAAACTTCTGCTAACGATCTTCTGAAAGCTTTTTTTGTGGAAACGGATGGGTTTTTATCATCGGAAACAGAATTAGCCCTCGACGTCTGAACAACTTTTTTTCCAAAAAATCCCTAAGCCGCGCGGTCACAATTTCAGCAAAAATCTGACGTTTTGCAATTCACTCACAAATGTTGCCAAACTTCTGCCAACGATCTTCTGAAAGCTTTCTTGGTGGAAACGGATGGGTTTTTATCATCGGAAACAGAATTAGCCCTCGACGTCTGAACAACTTTAAAAAAAAAAAAATCCCTAAGCCGCGCGGTCACAATTTCAGCAAAAATCTGACGTTTTGCAATTCACTCACAAATGTTGCCAAACTTCTTCAAATGATCTTCTGAAAGCTTTTTTGGTGGAAACGGATGGGTTTTTATCATCGAAAACAGAATTAGCCCTCAACGTCTGAACAACTTTTTTTGAAAAAATCCCTAAGCCGCGCGGTCACAATTTCAGTAAAAATCTGACGTTTTGCAATTCACTCAAAAATGTTGCCAAACTGTTGCAAACGATCCCTGAAAGCTTTGTTGGTGGAAACGGATGGGTTTTTATCATCGGAAACAGAATTAGCCCTCAACGTCTGAACAACATTTTTTTGAAAAAATCCCTAAGCCGCGCGGTCACAAATTCAGAAAAAATCTGACATTTTGCAATTCACTCACAAATGTTGCCAAACTTCTGCAAACAATCTTCTGAAAGCTTTTTTGGTGGAAACGGATGGGTTTTTATCATCGGAAACAGAATTAGCCCTCGACGTCTGAACAACTTTTTTTTCAAAAAATCCCTAAGCCGCGCGGTCACAATTTCAGCAAAAATCTGACATTTTGCAATTCACTCACAAATGTTGCCAAACTTCTGCAAACGATCTTCTGAAAGCTTTTTTGGTGGAAACGGATGGGTTTTTATCATCGGAAACAGAATTAGCGCTCAACGTCTGAACAACTTTAAAAAAAAAAAATCCCTAAGCCGCGCGGACACAATTTCAGCAAAAATCTGACGTTTTGCAATTCACTCACAAATGTTGCCAAATTTCTGCAAATGATCTTCTGAACGCTTTTTTGGTGGAAACGGATGGGTTTTTATCATCGGAAACAGAATTAGCCCTCGACGTCTGAACAACTTTTTTTTCAAAAAATCCCTAAGCCGCGCGGTCACAATTTCAGCAAAAATCTGACGTTTTGCAATTCACTCACAAATGTTGCCAAACTTCTGCAAATGATCTTCTGAAAGCTTTTTTGGTGGAAACGGATGGGTTTTTATCATCGGAAACAGAATTAGCCCTCAACGTCTGAGCAACTTTTTTTAAAAAAAAAACGTAAGCCGCGCGGTCACAGTTTCAGCAAAAATCTGACGTTTTGCAATTCACTCACAAATGTTGCCAAACTTCTGCAAACGATCCTCTGAAAGCTTTTTTGGTGCAAACGGATGGGTTTTTATCATCCGAAACAGAATTAGCCCTCGACGTCTGAACAACTTTTTAAAAAAAAAAAATCCCTAAGCCGCGCGGTCACAATTTCAGCAAAAATCTGACATTTTGCAATTCACTCAAAAATGGTCCCAAACTGTTGCAAACGATCCCCTGAAAGCTTTTTTGGTGGAAACAGATGGGTTTTTATCATCGGAAACAGAATTAGCCCTCAACGTCTGAGCAACCTTTTTTGAAAAAATCCCTAAGCCGCGCGGTCACAGTTTCAGCAAAAATCTGACATTTTGCAATTCACTCACAAATGTTGCCAAACTTCTGCAAACGATCTTCTGAAAGCTTTTTTGGTGCAAACGGATGGGTTTTTATCATCGGAAACAGAATTAGCCCTCGACATCTGAACAACTTTTTTTTTAAAAAAAATCCCTAAGCCGCGCGGTCACAATTTCAGCAAAAATCTGACATTTTGCAATTCACTCAAAAATGGTCCCAAACTGTTGCATACGATCCCCTGAAAGCTTTTTTGGTGGAAACAGATGGGTTTTTATCATCGGAAACAGAATTAGCCCTCGACGTCTGAAAAACCTTTTTTTTGAAAAAATCCCTAAGCCGCGCGGTCACAATTTCAGCAAAAATCTGACGTTTTGCAATTCACTCACAAATGTTGCCAAACTTCTGCTAACGATCTTCTGAAAGCTTTCTTGGTGGAAACGGATGGGTTTTTATCATCGGAAACAGAATTAGCCCTCGACGTCTGAACAACTTTAAAAAAAAAAAAATCCCTAAGCCGCGCGGTCACAATTTCAGCAAAAATCTGACGTTTTGCAATTCACTCACAAATGTTGCCAAACTTCTTCAAATGATCTTCTGAAAGCTTTTTTGGTGGAAACGGATGGGTTTTTATCATCGAAAACAGAATTAGCCCTCAACGTCTGAACAACCTTTTTTGAAAAAATCCCTAAGCCGCGCGGTCACAGTTTCAGCAAAAATCTGACATTTTGCAATTCACTCACAAATGTTGCCAAACTTCTGCAAACGATCTTCTGAAAGCTTTTTTGGTGCAAAAGGATGGGTTTTTATCATCGGAAACAGAATTAGCCCTCGACGTCTGAACAACTTTTTTTCCAAAAAATCCCTAAGCCGCGCGGTCACAATTTCAGCAAAAATCTGACGTTTTGCAATTCACTCACAAATGTTGCCAAACTTCTGCTAACGATCTTCTGAAAGCTTTTTTTGTGGAAACGGATGGGTT
>NW_028153362.1:0-1000 GCF_964106915.1 Podarcis gaigeae
ATCTGGCCTATCATCCAGTGTTACCATGTGTTGTGCATTGCAGATGCTAGAGAAAAAGTTCTCCTCTCAGAACTGCTGCAACCAGCTTCCAGCTCACCAGCCCTGAGTTCCATTCAGAAGCAGCTGAAGAAAGCCCAGAACAAAAAAGCCATCCAGCTCCCACTGAGCAAGGAGGAGAATGAGAGAGTGAGTTCAGTGGGCTGTTTTGGGGGCAGCTGTGCTTGGGGTGGTGGCAGGGAGGAGGATGTTAGCATTGGAGAAATGTGAAGGAAAGGGCAGTGGAGGGGAGAAACCAAAAGGAGAGGAACAGAGGAAAATGTGTGTGTTGGCACTAGTAGGATAGACTGGCAAAAGTACCATTTCCTGTGGTACAGGTAATTCTCAACTTATAGGGTTATGTTCTGCGGTCACAGCATAAAGCCAAAATCACATTTAGTCACAGCACATTGGGAACAGTGATGGGTGGGATTGCTATTTTTCCCCAGATGCACCCTGCCTTTTTCAAATTTTTACAAAATTTGTTCGCCAAGCACATGAAGCTGAATGCACGCAAGTTCAATGTGTGTATGTTGGAAGTTACTTGTACCTCTCTTAATTTTTGTTGTCAAATTCATTTTCTCAAGGTTTGCTCCTAGGCTTATCCTTTTAAAAAAATAAATAAAGGGTCTTATAAATTAATGAGGAATAGGTCCACCAGGGGTTATCAGCTGTAACAGAACAATTCTGAGGCAGTATGCTAGACAGAGCATAAACAGGAAAAAGCCATCAGGTGGAATGTAGAACCAAATGTTCCTGTCTTGTGTGATAAAGCAAAGTATTTTTTTTCTGCCTTGTGAAGAGGAGGGGTTCATGCACGTGAATTTAACTTGGGTGTGCTATGTTAATGGTATCAGATCAAATAGATGGAGCGGAATTGATACCTGGCTACATTGCCAGCTCTCACTAAATGAAGTATTAAGATTCCAACAATGGGATTGCATCATATTCTGGGTGAAGTAAA
>NW_028153361.1:0-85411 GCF_964106915.1 Podarcis gaigeae
TTGGTACAGCAAACTAAATATGACATAATAGGCATCACTGAAACCTGGTGGGATAAGTCCCACGATTGGAATGTAATAATGGAGGGATACAATCTATTTCAGAGAAACAGACCAGACAAGAAAGGAGGAGGAGTGGCGTTATATGTCAGGGATGTGTATACCTGTGAAGAGATCCAAGATTTAGAACCTCAAAGCCAAAGTGAGAGCATTTGGCTCAAAATTAAGGGAGAGAAGAATAACAGTGACCTCATTGTGGGAGTTTACTATAGATCCCCAAGCCAAACGGAGGACATAGATGATGCCTTCCTGGAACAGATGGCCAAGCATGCAAAAGGAAGGGAGATAGTAGTAATGGGGGACTTCAATTACCCGGATATTTGTTGGATGTCAAACTCAGCCAAGAGCATAAGGTCAAACGGCTTCCTCACTGGCCTTGCAGACAGTAAGAGCTGTTCGACAGTGGAATTTGCTGCCAAGGAGTGTGGTGGAGTCTCCTTCTTTAGAGGTCTTTAAGCAGAGGCTTGACAACCATATGTCAGGAGTGCTCTGATGGTGTTTCCTGCTTGGCAGGGGGTTGGACTCGATGGCCCTTGTGGTCTCTTCCAACTCTATGATTCTATGATTCTATGAGATCATACAACCCTAAACCACTTGGAGACACAAGATGGATTTTGTTCCAGTCAAATAAATCACTTATTTTCTAAGGGAGCAATATTTACAGCAGTGGAAGGGGAACAAATTAACACTATTTTCAGTATAGAAAAGGCCCAGGGGTGGAATTAAGATGTATAGGCACATCGATCCCACCCACCCCTCACACCCTTTATTTATTTTTTATTAATGAGAACCTACAAATCCACTGTTTTATGGAATTGTAGTTGAACAAGGGAAACAAGAAAATAGTATTGCCGCTCTCTTTTATTGGTTTTGTTAAAATAGGATTTTCCATTCTGACTGGCCAATTTGACTGCAGCAGCCTGCTGCTGATATTATGGATAATGTTTTCTGAATGAAACTTGGATCAGAATGTTATGCTGTCCTGCATCTCAGATGGAAATAGGAACACTCTTCCTGGCCCATTCAGTTACCACCACCCCCGCTACTGCAAACTGCAGCAGTCTGATTGGTCCTAGAACAATAGGCTCCAAAATGCAGCAGTCTGATTGGTCCTAGAACAATAGGATTCAGGACTTCTGGTCGCAGCCACGGACCTGACGCAAGCGGGATTTTCTCGGAGAGGGAAAATCCGGGCTTTCGGGGGGAATCGGGGGTGCTACAGGGCGCGGTAGCCCCCCCAAACCCCTCTGGAGGGAGACCAGAGGATCAAGATCCCAGCGGAGCCAACAGCGGATCGCCTGGCCGTCAGGTAACTCCGTAAAAAGGAGCAAAGAGAACGGCGGGCGGAGAAGCAGGCACCGGGAATCCATTGTCTTCCCCCCGAAAGCGCAGCCCCAGGCTTGCAAGGCAAGTGGGCGATTGTCAATTAACAAGAAATTCGAACCGATTTGGATTTATAATTGGATTTTTACAAAAAGGAAGGTTTCGGAGTAAAAAGAAAGATTGAAAAACGGAGGTCAGCTTCATCTGAGATCGAATAGCAACGCACGACTGAGAGCGGAGTCGGAAACGAGAGGTTGGTGAAACAGCAAGCGGTTTGAACTTCTTCCTCTGAGAAAGTTTGTAAAAAAGTTATATACAGTGTTGCAAATAGTTGCAAATAGTTGCAAAAGCGGGTAGAGGAAGCAGAAACTTGTTTATATACGACTGTGGAGGGGTCTTCGTGTAACGATTGGTTTGACAGACCTCGGGAAACGGGGAAGCCTGGCTGGTGGTGAACCGAGGCAACAGCCAGGCGGGAGCAACAGCGAAAGTCCTCAGCTCGGACACCCCAAAGCAAGCATAATGTTGAAGGTGGTCCTAGAGCTCCCGAATGGCCACGCGGTGGAGGAGTTGGCTTTGGTGGATTCCGGAGCTTCGGCATCATTTTTGGAGAGCCAGTGTGGTGTAGTGGTTAAGAGCGGTAGTCACGTAATCTGGGGAACTGGGTTCGCGTCTCCGCTCCTCCCCATGCAGCTGCTGGGTGACCTTGGGCCAGCCCCACTCACCTCACAGAGTGTTTGTTGTGGGGGAGGAAGGGAAAGGAGATTGTTAGCCGCTTTGAGACTCCTGAAGGGGAGTGAAAGGCGGGATATCAAATCCAAACTCCTCCTCCTCTTCAAGGAGTTTGCAGAGCAGCACCAACTGAACCTGAGGCCTTTGGATTTTCCGCTGCAAGTCACTACAATTGATGGGAGAGAACTGTTGGGAGGTGAAGTGACCCATCAAACGCCTCCCATGAGGATGCGGGTGTCTACCCACTCCGAGGTCATCGCCTTTCACGTGGCCACGTTGGCGGGTCTGCCTATCAATCATACTGGGCATGAGCTGGTTGGCCTTGCACGATCCGGTGGTCTCCTGGCATCAACGGTCACTGATTTTTGGGTCGGCGCACTGCATGGAGAACTGCCTGGGCCTAGAGCTACCTCGACGGTTGGAGGCCGGGATGGCAGCAGCATGCAAAGCAGGGACGACCAAAATTCCTCCGTATTATCGGGACCTACAGGAGGTGTTCAGCGAGAGGGAGGCTGACACGTTGCCACCACATCGACCGTATCCTGGGGATCACCCGGATCACCCGGATCCTGGGGGCCACGCTGCCGGTGGGCAAGCTCTATTCCATGTCGGAGCGAGAGATCAAGGACCTGAAGGACTTTATCGAGAAAAATCTAAAGAGAGGATTCATCAGGGAATCCAAGGCGGCAGGGGGGGAGCCCAGTGTTCTTTGTGGACAAGAAATCAAAGTCGAATTTTATTAGAAACATAGTCGAATTTTATTAGACTTAACCATCCAGGAGTCCATTACCTTTACCTTTAGTTCTTTGCTTCCATTTTAATGAGGGAACAGAAATATGTGAAAAGCAATGTTGCCCAATGTTATTTGATAATATGTCACAACAGGCCCATTGCTCTGAATCAAATTCAATGCAACAAACCAGCAAGGGAAAACATTAAATTTAGGGAAGCTTTTAATGTTTGGCGAACTATTGTATTTTAAGATTTTGTTGGAAGCCGCCCAGAGTTTTAATGCCCATGTTTTAATGTCCTTTTAATATGTTTTAAAGTAAAAGATTCAAGAAAGATCCTTCTTCTGGGGCCTGCCTGGTGTTAGCCTGTGTGTAGTTCAGATTCGGAAGTTTGATTGCATTTCCTGCCATTTGAGTGCAGAGTGCTCTGTGTCAGAGCTGGCCACACCTCCTTGCAGGCATGCCTTAAATACCATGGGCCTCCAACCATTTGGGCCATCTGACCAAGCAAGGCAACTGTCCAACTGCAGCACCCCCGATTCCTTTGTCAACAATGGTAGGCTTACTGGAAGGAAATGGATGGAGTATGAAGAGCCTTTTTCACTCATTGCAGCTTTTGAGCAGGCAGGGCATGTGGAACCATGCCTTCTCTTTGCAAGATCACATCTACAATGTGGATTTCAAGCAGTTTAGCCAGTGCAACTTAAGGATGGGCTTCTCTCATCATATCACATGCTCCTTCAATGCCTTATCCACCAAAGTTATGACTATTGCTATGGTGAAGACAAAACCTCCAAACGGGGTAATTCTGTTTGGAGGAAAATTCCTTCCTGGCTCTGAAAATGGCAACCATTATTGGACCACAACAAAGCCAAGGAATGCAGTGCCCTAGAAGGACAATGTTAGCTTACATAAACACACAGCATCATTAAATGGGGGGGGGGGGATAAGGAGGGTTTTTCTGCAACCAACTGTGGAGCCTGGGTTCAGATACAGACAACCTTTATCGGGTCTAAAGGCCTGTCAACCTGGCCTGTTTGGATTGGCCACAATTCAAGTAAAAAGATGGTGGCAAACCTGCCACTCCCCCGTGACTGGTCTAGGACAGGGGTCAGCAAACTTACTGTGCCTCGGTCCAGTGTCTCCAGCG
Organism: Podarcis gaigeae; assembly: GCF_964106915.1. Lineage (NCBI taxonomy): Eukaryota > Metazoa > Chordata > Lepidosauria > Squamata > Lacertidae > Podarcis > Podarcis gaigeae. The sequence goes on from NW_028153361.1 coordinate 3,994, forward strand.
CCGATCGCGCAGCAGGCCAGAGTGCGGGGGAGTGCTTGCCCATATGCGTGCGCACATGCTATTTCCGGTCACTTCCGGGTCAGAGGAGCATCGGAAATAGCTTGTGCAAGGACCCCTTGTAAACAAAAAGATACAAGAAAGATCCTTCTTCTGGGGCCTGCCTGGTGTTAGCCTGTGTGTAGTTCAGATTCTGCAGTTTGATTGCACCCAAATGGCAGAAGATGCATCGTGCTCTGTGTCAGAGCTGGCCACACCTCCTTGCAGGCATGCCTTAAATACCATGGGCCTCCAACCATTTGTGCCATATGACCAAATAAGGCAACTGTCCAACTGCAGCAGCCCTGTTTCCTTTGTAAAAGACGATGAGGAACCCAACAGAGGATGAAGTACCAAGGCACTGATGCCCCTGCTATTTGCAGAATTCTAATGATCCCAGCAGAGCTGATTCTCTACTGAGGACTTGTTGCCTCAGTTGGCCGGAATGACTGACTGCAGGTACAAGGCAGGGCAGACCTCGTAGACACCCAGGGCTTTAGCCCCCTCAATACTTCTAGGAAGGGTGCTCAGTCCCCCCAGTATTGAGGGGACCGCCATCCCCCCCCACCAGGCTGTTGCTGTGGCCACAAATGACTGTCACCAGCAGCCGTGGGAGGCCAAGGGCCCTGTTAGCCACGAGGGACATGCGACAAATATGAATGGCCACGCCTGGCAGGGGAGGCAAAGATGGAGGAGAGGGGAGGGGGGGGGGGTTTGATTTAATCCATTTGCATACTGCAGGGTATCATAACAGGTTTCCAAACAAATAAACAACTTTTAACCAAGAGGAAGGAACCAGAATGATTGGCAACTCAAACTAGAGCAAAATCCTTAGTTTTTCACCCCATCTTAATGCAGCCTACGGGCGTAGGTACCTGAGCGGGATGTACGACAGATGTGGATGAACACATCTAGGTCACATTGAGGAATTTGACCACACAGACGGGCCAGTGAGTGAAAGATGAAGGAGAATTTGGAATGTTAATAACTCCTCCCACCCATCTCAGGCAAACTGGTGGGGCAGCTACATGCATTCTCAGAAAACACAAGATTGTTAAATCCATTCCCAGCTGGATTAAATCCTGGCCATGGGGGCTCAGCCCGCCCCCCCCCCCCACTATCCCCCATCGCCAGGTTGTAGTTATGGGGCTGCAAATGACAGTCACCTACAGCTGCAGGTGGCACACACCATAGGTAGCCGAGTGGGACATGAGAGAATCAGAACAGGTGGAGTCTTCACCATCTATCTCCTATGAGAGAAGCACCTGTGACAGTAAGGACCCCTTTCTAAACCAAAAGATACAAGAAAGCAGGGGTAACGGGTATATGGGGCTTCAGCCCCCTCAATATTTCTAGGCAGGGGGATCAGTCCCTCCGATACCGAAGGGGCCGCCACCGGCCACTGCTGGGTTGTTATGGGACTGCAAGTGGCCATCTTGAGCAGCCACAGGAGGCATGGGATGTAGGTAGCCAAGTAGGACATGCGATGGACGTGGATGGACACCCCTGGGTCACATCTGAGGAATTTGACTGCAATTTGGCAAAAAGCTGATTACAGAATAGCAGCTGTCTCTTGAATTGTGCCCGCCATCCCTTCTCCTGCCTGTGAGTAGCTGCTTGCTCTGCCTATGCAGCTTCAGTAAAGTTAGCCTTGAAAAGTTTGTGCATTTCTAAATTTGTCTGGCAGGGCAAGAAACCCAGAATAAAATTTAAGATTTTAACTGATGCAAAGGAAAGGGGGGGGGGGATTTGCCCTGCCAGATTTTAAACTTTATTATGAATCAGCAGCTTTCTGCTGGTTGAAAGACTGGCTGCTTCTTGAGAATATAGACATTTTGGATTTAGAAGGTTTTAACAATATTTTTGGGTGGCATGCATAAAGGTTTTAAAAATCATATTGTCAGGAAAGCATTGTATAATGTTTGGATTAAATATAAAGACTTGCTGGAAAATAAAACTCCAAGGTGGTTGTCGCCAATGGAGGCAAAGTCTGTGAAAAGACTCAATATGGAGTCCAAATGGCCGAAATATTGGGAAATTCTGGAACAAGAAGGGGATAAACTGAAATTGCAGAGTTTTGAGAAATTAAAAGATAAAGTGTGAGAGTGGCTTCATTATTATCAAATAATGGAGGCTTACAAGTTGGACCAGAAAATTGGCTTCCAGGTGGAAAAATCAAAATTGGAAACAGAATTGTTAGAACCCAAAATTAAGAATTTGTCAAAAATGTATAACTTGCTGTTGAAATGGAATACGCAGGATGAAACGGTTAAATCAGCTATGATCAAGTGGGCACAAGATATTGGTCATAACATTATGTTTGTTGACTGGGAACAGTTGTGGACCACCGGTATGAAATTTACGGCATGTAATGCCCTAAGAGAGAATATTATGAAAATGATCTATAGGTGGTACATGACCCCAGTCAAGCTTGCAAAAATCTACCACTTGCCTGATAACAAATGTTGGAAATGTAAAGAAAATGAAGGTACATTCTTTCACCTTTGGTGGACGTGCCCAAGGATTAAGGCTTTCTGGGAAATGATCTATAATGAAATGAAAAAAAGTATTTAAATATACCTTCCTGAAGAAACCAGAGGCCTTTCTCCTGGGCATGGTCGGCCAATTGGTGCCAAAGAAGAATAGAACATTCTTTATGTATGCTACAACAGCAGCAAGAATACTCATCGCAAAGTATTGGAAGACACAAGATCTACCCACCCTGGAAGAATGGCAGATGAAGATGATAGACTACATGGGACTGGCAGAAATGACTGGCAGAATCCGAGACCAGGGAAGAGAGACGGCGGAAGAAGATTGGAAGAAATTTAAGGACTATCTTAGGAAATATTGCAAAATTAATGAATGTTAGAATGATGTTGGTTTAGAAATTAAGTGGTTTCCAGCTGTAATGATTAAGTAAAAAGAAAAGAAGGGTTCCAAATTAAATGAAAATTAAGGGAGAAGATTTGTTGAATTAATAATTAGAAATTGGAATACAGAAAGGGGAGGTATGAGGAGGTCGGGGAAGTAAGTTATAAGAAAATAAGGGAACGAAACCTTATTTGTTTTTAAATAGTTTTTAGTTTTGTATTTTGTCTTTTTTATATCTGTTATTTTCTGTGTTTGTCTTTTGTTTTTGCTATTGTTTTTTCTTTTTTCTGTATAATTTTTAAAACTTTAATAAATATCTTTTTTAAAAATATAAAAAAATGAAAAGTTTGTGCATTCTGGCCCCACCATTCTCCCACCACCACCGCCACTGCTTACCTATTTGCCTACTTTTCACCTTTGAATCTCTGGATTAGTACATGTGGAATGTGCACACAAGCACAGAGAGTGAAATGTAAAGTATTGCACTTGGGCAAAAAAAATGAGAGGCACAAATACAAGATGGGTGACACCGGGCTTGAGAGCAGTACATGTGAAAAGGATCTTGGAGTCTTGGTTGACCACAAACTTGACATGAGCCAACAGTGTGACGCAGCAGCTAAAAAGGCCAATGCAGTTCTGGGCTGCATCGATAGAGGAGTATAGCATCTAGATCAAGGAAAGTAATAGTGCCACTGTATTCTGCTCTGGTCAGACCTCACCTGGAGTACTGTGTCCAGTTCTGGGCACCACAGTTCAAGAAGGACACTGACAAACTGGAACGGGTCCAGAGGAGGGCAACCAAAATGGTCAAAGGCCTGGAAACGATGCCTTATGAGGAACGGCTAAGGGAGCTGGGCATGTTCAGCCTGGAGAAGAGGAGGTTAAGGGGTGATATGATAGCCATGTTCAAATATATAAAAGGATGTCACATAGAGGAGGGAGAAAGGTTGTTTTCTGCTGCTCCAGAGAAGCGGACACGGAGCAATGGTTCCAAACTACAAGAAAGAAGATTCCACCTAAACATTAGGAAGAACTTCCTGACAGTAAGAGCTGTTCGACAGTGGAATTTGCTGCCAAGGAGTGTGGTGGAGTCTCCTTCTTTGGAGGTCTTTAAGCAGAGGCTTGACAACCATATGTCAGGAGTGCTCTGATGGTGTTTCCTGCTTGGCAGGGGGTTGGACTCGATGGCCCTTGTGGTCTCTTCCAACTCTATGATTCTATGATTCTAGGTGCTGCCAGTCAGAATAGACAACACTGTGCTTGATGGACAAACCAGCTGGCCTGGTATAAAACAGCTTCCTATGTTCCTAAAACTCACTTTGAAACAGCCTGGTGTTCTCTGGACTGGCATAGTCTAGTAATCCAGGTTATCAATGGTAGCAACAGAGATGAATTTCTGAAACAAACTTGACAAGACTGAGGGTTTTTGCTGTCAGACCTGCTAAGTTTGTCTGCAGTTTTGTGCTAGCTTCCTACACACACCGCTCCCATCTCCCTCATTTATTAAATGAATGACACGTTTCAAAGTTGGGGGGGGGGGAGCGCAATCTTAGGGAACAGACAAATAAAGTGCTAAGTGCCAGCTAGCTGAAAATGGAAAAATATAACATGCTATGGAGCCTGGCAACCCAACAAAGCAAGATGCATATGCGGGGGCACTAACAATGAGCAAAAAAAGGAGGCGAGAGCACAGTTTAGCCTTTAGAGAAGCAGAGGGGCTTATGGAATGTTTGTGTCAAGTTTTGCAACCTCTGGGGAACTTGCTTGTGATGCTGCAGTTACTTGGCACAGAGAAACGAAACATCACATCTCTCTTAACTGAACCATCCTACAGACTGGAAGTACTGTACATTACGAGTGCATGGCGAGTTGCTGCCAAATGTTTGCCTGCTTGATTTCCCTAGCACATAAGCAGACTTCAGCTGAAATCACATGTGGGCATGTAAGCATGAACTGAACTACTGACTGAAACACTGGCAGGCATTTCTGTGGACACAGATGTAATTTTCTTCCAGCTATGATCATGGGGACAGCTGTACCTGACTCTGTTTACAGTCCAAATTGCATTAACATTTCCCTGGTTGGAAAGACAGACACAGCCGAAGAGGGTACATCTGGTCAAGTGTAGAAGGAAGTCAGAAAATGGGTGATTGATACCCAAGTCATTTCTTTCCCCTGGGATGTAAACAGGTTTTGCCTTCTCACCCACACCCCACCACTTTCATGTGACAAAGAGTGTTCTCCTTAATGGAGAGCGCTGGTTGCGGTGGGGTCTATCAGGCCACCCCCCCCTCTTGGTTGCCAGGCAGGATTGGAAAGTTGGCCTGTGGCAATGATTAGTTGGTTGAGTTGCTGGGGCAATCAGCACACCCCCATGTTGTGCTTGTGACATATACAGGATGGGGAGGCCAAGGACTCCAAATTTTCAAGGGGGTGCCCCCCTCAAAATACCCTGGAGCGGTGTGATGTCAGCACATGCCATCTAAGGGGACATGGGCTGAGGGCCCCCAAAATGTTGAAGCCCCCCCCAAAAAAATTCCCTAGGGTCCTGTCATGCAATTTCAGCACACCCCATGTTGTGCTCATGCCGTCTAGGGGGACATGGGCTGAGGGCCCCCAAAATGTTGAAGCGCCCCCCCCAAAAAAATTCCCTAGGGTCATGTCATGCAATTTCAGCACACCCCATGTTGTGCTCATGCCGTCTAGGGGGGCATCGGCTGAGGGGCCCCAAAATGTTGGAGCGCCCCACCCCCCAAATTCCCTGGGGTCCTGCAATTTCAGCACACCCCATGTTGTGCTCATGCCGTCTAGGGGGACATGGGCTGAGGGCCCCCAAAATGTTGAAGCGCCCCCCCAAAATTCCCTAGGGTCATGTCATGCAATTTCAGCACACCACATGGTGTTCTTGTGCCATCTAGGGGGGCATCGGCTGAGGGGCCCCAAAATGTTGAAGCGCCCCACCCCCCAAATTCCCTGGGGTCATGCAATTTCAGCACACCCCATGTTGTGCTCATGCCGTCTAGGGGGACATGGGCTGATACCCCGGGATGCACCACTGAATTTTTCTTCAAACATCTGTGGGCCTGGTGTGACACAATATCAAATTTCATTGGACAAAAATTGTTTTTCACACATGCATGCTTCTCTTCCCCCCCTTAAAATGGAAGCAACTAAGTAAAGATACACTGCCTCCGATTCTCATAACCCTTAGATTTTCATAGGCAGCTGTCTGCAAAGGTCATCCATCAGGGCGACCAAGACTGACTCAGTTCTTCGGCCAGGATTGAACCCAGATGGGCATGGATTTAAATCATCTGTGTTTTCCAAGAATTCTTGTAGCTGCCCCACTGCTATCGCCTCCTATGACTAGGCGGACAATGACCTTTTAACACACTGAAAGCTCCCAAGTCCAAAAGGTGTGAAGGGGGCCAACTCCCACTTGCACGGGCAAAGGCACTTTATCTGCGACTGGTGCCACCCACCCAAGCCACTGTTTGAACGGCTGAGATGTAGGAAACATCACAATATCATACTCTGGGAAGGTACTGTCAGTACAGGACTGGACCAGAGCAGGCAGTCTGAATTGTCAACCATTTTGCATTCTATATTCCCTATCTTTTAAACAACCCTCGTTTGTTGCGGCAGTTTTGCGGCTCTTAAAAGCCAGAAGGGTACTAGCAGCAGGACCAAGCTACACCCCTCAGCTGTTTAGAACCTTCCTTAGGCACCATTTATGCATGATCTTTGTTTTGCAGCCTTTTCAGAGCATGAGGTTAATCCCCTGTTCTCCTTGTTTTCCTAAAGAAAATGTGATATTCAATGTTTTTGGGGGGGTTTTCAATTTTTTTAATTGATTTTCCAGCTCTGACACGGCGCACGATGCATTTTCTGCCATGTGGGTGCAATCAAACTGCAGATTCTGAACTACACGTGGGCTGATACCCCGGGATGCACCACTGAATTTTTCTTCAAAAATCTGGGGGTACACCACCTAAGCTTTGAGCTACCTCTCCAATAGTGACCCATCAACACCAAACAGTTTGTCGTTGGCTTCCTTGGCATAGTTCTTCAAGTAGGAGGCTTCCTTAGCAAAGTAAACAGTAGCAAAGTAAACTGCGCTATTAACTGACAAGGCCAAGCAGGCGTTCAAGATGTCTGTGCAAATAGGCTTTATCCAGGACGCTCCTGTGCCATGGAAAAGGTCTCTGTCCAAGGAGGTCTGGTCCTCTACTGAGTGTATCTGGGAAATGTGCCTCTTCTGCCTTCTGATAGGCTACACCTGAAAAGAGCCACTTCTGCCATTGTGAAAGCTGAGCCCTCTTGAGGTGGTAGGAGGACCCATGCAGCAGGATAAAGCCCACAAAAAACACCAAGAGGATCCTCTCCTGCGAGGGCTACAGTGCGAAGGACTGGAGCAAGAAACCATAAACAGTGTGCAGGAAAGGTAAATGTTTGTAAAACGATCCTGAGAATTTGTTGGGCTGCAGACTTAGGCAAATTTGGGCTGAGGGGAAAAAAAGTCCTGAAAACCATTCTCTTAGAGTTAGTTTTTCCATTATTAATGATACTTGGATGCTTCATATATAGTTAGTGCTGATGAATAAAGTATACCTGATTATTACTTAGAGGTGATTAGTTTTCCTGTTAAGCAAATAATGGGTACAATGATGGAGTTTTCTGCTTCTCACAATTCCTTTGTCAGCTGAGTTTCTTCCAAACCTCTAATCTATTTTTGAAAAGACTCTTGGTAATAGTAATAATAAGCAATAATGGGAATATGGTGGCTCTGTACCGTGCCATGCTAATGAGTACTCCTTTTTCCGGATGGATACTAGAATCAGCAAGGGATACCCACATGACCTGAAAGTGTTGCTGTGCAATGCCAGGTCAATGATTCATAAGACCACTGCCATCCATGACTTGATCATGGATAGAGGACTTGACCTGGCATGTGTAACAGAGACTTGGTTGGATGAAGCAGATGGGCCTGTCCTTGCCGCTGCTTGTCCACCAGGTTTCTCTTACGCACAGCAACCCAGGTCATGTGGGCGGGGAGGGGGGGTTGCAGTGATTTTTAGGAAGTCATTAGTTTGCACCAGGCGTCCTATTGGGAAGACACAGTTTTCCGAGCACATGTTCTGGAAGTTGGGCAATAGGGGCAGTACGGGATTCCTTTTGGTGTACCGACCTCCCCGCTGCACCAAGGATTCCCTGCCCGAGCTGCTTCAGGTCGTGGCGGATGTTCTCCTGGAGACACCTAGCTTGGTTGTCCTAGGGGATTTTAACATCCATGCCGACACGACCTTACAAGGGTCTGCTCGGGACTTCGTGGAAAGCATGGCCTCCATGGGGCTGTCCCTGAATAAGTCTGGCCCAACCCATAGCCGCGGACATGCCTTGGACCTGGTGTTTACTTCTATGGATGTTGGTGATCTGACACTAAGTAAAAGCGAAACGAAAGAAGTGCCATGGTCAGATCACTTCCTGGTGCAACTGGACTTCTCCGCAACCCTTCCCCTCCGCAGGGAGGTGGGACCGATTTGGATGGTCCGCCCCCGCCACTTAATGGATCCAAATGGTTTCCAGAGAGTGGTAGGGGATGCTTTATCCCATGTTGATGGCCTTTCAGCCGATTCCCTGGTGGCCCGCTGGAATGTGGAGTTAACCAGGGCTATTGACTGTTTGGCTCCGAAGCGCCCTCTCCGATTGCATGGAGCCCGGAGAGCCCCGTGGTTTTCCACGGATCTGAGGGCAATGAAACAATCGTTGAGACGGCTAGAGCGCCGGTGGCGGATAACTCATTCTGAATCTGACCGGACACAGGTTAGAGCTCAACATCGAGCCTACCAAGTGGCGATAGCGACGGCAAAGAAGACTTTCTTCACCGCCTCTATTGCATCTGCAGAAAACAGCAGCAGGAGACTTTTTCAGGTGGTTCACAATTTAGCGGAACCACCTGCAACATCGGGGCCCAGTACGGGCCACATGTTCTCCTGCAATGATTTTGCAAAGTTTTTTGCATTTAAAATCGCTCAGATTCGGGAAGAAGTAGACTCCACCGTGGGAGCAGGGCTGGGGCGGGAGAGTGCTAGAGTCCTGTCTAGTCAAGTTGTGTGGGATCAATTCCAATCTGTTACCTCCGAGGATGTGGACAGGCTGCTTGGACGAGTGAAGCCAACCACCTGTCTCCTGGATCCTTGCCCATCCTGGCTTAGAAAAGCTAGCCGGGAAGGACTGGGCGATGGGCTTCGTGGGGTGGTGAATGCTTCCCTCCGTGAGGGAGCCTTCCCAGACCCGCTGAAAGAGGTGGTTATTAAACCACTTCTTAAAAAACCAATTATCGCCCAGTCTCAAACCTTCCATTCTTGGGCAAGGTGATTGAGCGAGTGGTTGCTGAACAACTCCAGGCACGCCTGGAAGAAGCGGACCATTTGGATCCCTTCCAGTCGGGATTCAGGACTGAAACTGCCTTGGTCGCACTGGTTGATGATCTCCGGCGGGCTAGGGACAAAGGTGAGAGCTGTTTCCTAGTTCTGCTGGATCTCTCAGCGGCGTTTGATACCATCGACCATAACATCCTTCTGGACCGTCTTGAGGGGCTGGGAGCTGGGGGCACTGTCATACAGTGGTTCCGCTCCTTCCTCCTGGGCCGTGTTCAGAAAGTGGTGGTGGGGGATGAGTGTTCAGACCCCTGGGCTCTCACTTGTGGGGTGCCTCAGGGTTCTGTCCTCTCCCCCATGCTTTTCAACATTTACATGCAGCCACTGGGAGAGATCATCAGGAGGTTTGGGCTGGGTGTTCATCAGTATGCAGATGATACCCAGCTCTACCTCTCTTTTAAATCAGAACCAGTGAGGGCAGTGAAGGTCCTGTGTGAGTGTCTGGAGGCGGTTGGAGGATGGATGGCGGCTGTCAGGACTGCCGCTAGGTCCCAGCTCACAGAGGACCAACGCCCAGTGGATGTTATATACAAAAGTCTTTATTAAAGTTTAGTTTCCATTTCCAAGCTCTGGGCGCGCAGACCCACGTCTTGACGCTAGACCGGCTAAGTCCCCTCTGACTCACTGCTCCACCCACACCAGTTTAAGATTCTAGCTCGGCTCCACCTCTTGCGCTGCTCTTTCCTGCGCTGGGTCCTTCTGCCCTCTGGGGTTCCCTCCTTCCTGGACTCCTCTGACGCTGAGCCTCCTGAGTCTTGCCCCTCCCTCCGGCGGGCTTTAGGACCTGGCTCCCTTCCCGGGCTCCCCGCTGTGCCGCGCTCCTGTACATTTGAACTTGGCGCGCGCGCCCAGCCGGTGACTTTCCTTCTGACCGTTTCCCCGCTTCCTGATGTGGGCGTTGCCAAACCTGACTCCTCTCCTCCCTCTGGTGGTGAGGACACTGGTCCCGACTCCTGGGACTCCCCCTCCCCACTGCGCTCTGGTGGAGACGCTGGTCCTGATCTCCAACTGCTGCTCAGGGACTCCCCGCTGGCCCCTTCCTCCTGGGGCTTCCCCCCTGGACCCCCCTTCGCTCTGGCCACCGGCGCTCCCTTCTGTGAGTCCTCCGATTCGCTAGAGAGGCTTGTGGAATAACTCTGGCCACTGTCACTGCCTGCGCCCCCCTCGTACTCCTCCTCCTCACTCTCCATTTGCTCCCCCTCCTGTGTCTCTCCTTCTGAACCCCTGACAGCGGCTAACAGATTGAGGTTGAATCCTGACAAGACAGAAGTACTGTTTTGGGGGGACAGGAGGCGGGCAGGTGTGGAGGATTCCCTGGTCCTGAATGGGGTAACTGTGCCCCTGAAGGACCAGGTGCGCAGCCTGGGAGTCATTGTGGACTCACAGCTGTCCATGGAGGCACAGGTCAAATCTGTATCCAGGGCAGCTGTGTACCAGCTCCATCTGGTACGTAGGCTGAGACCCTATCTGCCTGCAGACTGTCTCGCCAGAGTGGTACATGCTCTGGTTATCTCCCGCTTGGACTACTGCAATGCGCTCTACGTGGGGCTACCTTTGAAGGTGACCCGGAAACTACAACTAATCCAGAATGCGGCAGCTAGACTGGTGACTGGGAGCGGCCGCTGAGACCATATAACACCGGTCTTGAAAGACCTACATTGGCTCCCAGCACGTTTCCAAGCACAATTCAAAGTGTTGGTGCTGACCTTTAAAGCCCTAAACGGCCTCGGTCCAGTATATCTGAAGGAGCGTCTCCTCCCCCATCGTTCTGCCCGGACACTGAGGTCCAGCTCCGAGGGCCTTCTGGCGGTTCCCTCACTGCGAGAGGCCAAGTTACAGGGAACCAGGCAGAGGGCCTTCTCGGTAGTGGCGCCCGCCCTGTGGAACGCCCTCCCATCAGATGTCAAAGCGATAAACATCTACCTGACATTCAGAAGACATCTGAAGGCAGCCCTGTTCAGGGAAGTTTTTAATATGTGACATTTTAGTGTATCTTTCATCTTTGTTGGAAGCCGCCCAGAGTGGCTGGGGAAACCCAACCAGATGGGCGGGGTACAAATAAATTATTATTATTATTATTATTATTATTATTATTATTATTATTATTATTATTAATTTTAATGTTTTCTTGTTTAAGGAGAAATATATTAGTTTGCTCCCTTCCTTGCTAACTTTCCTGCTGTGGAATTCTTGAAAACTGGCAAATTTTAGCCATTAAACAGGAACTTTGAATAGAAAGCATGTATTTGCTTCTGTGATCCAAACAAAGTGATCTTTTTTAATTTCTCCATTCAGTTTATACCTGCTGGGATGTATTTTGGTAATGCACTCCATTGGTATGTTCTTTTCGGTGCTCTTTCCTTGCCTGAAAAACAAGCTCCTTTTTATGACTTGCATTTTGTAGTGAAAGAATGCTAAGGATGCCTTTAGCATAAAACATTTTTTTCACGGCGGGTTCACTAGTGACAGTGAAGCAGTGAATATACCTATCATTGGGTGAAGAATGGAAATGTCCACTGTAGGGAAGGTGGACCTGTAGGCCCATCTAGATGTTGCTAAACAATATCCCCAATCTTCCCTAGGCAGCATGGCCAGTGGTCAAGGATGATGGGAACTGGATGGGGACTGGCTTCCAGAGGACCAAAGATTCTCCATTCCTAGTGCAGGTAGAAGAATTGTAATTATTCCACCACAGGGAAAAATAATACATAGTGTGTCTGTGGGGGGGGGGGGATACAGATGTGTGTGTGTTTGTGTGTCACAATTCATCTTGCTGTTTTGTGTCAACATAAGCTGAGTTCTTTTCTATTCTTGCTGGATGCTCAAGAAACTGCCAGTGTAACGAGATGTCACACACAAGGATGTCAACTCTTAGTGAAGCTTTTGAGAGCGTTTCAATTTTAGAGGATGGTTGAAGGCAAAAATTGGGAGACTTCATAGTGAAAATGGATCGAATGCCCACCTTTTAAATTTGTTTTTAAAATAACGTTTCTATCTGTCAGATTGAAGAGCATCTTGAAAACATGACTGCCATGAACAAGCACACAAGCAGCTAATAATGCAAACAGCAAGACTCTCTGTATAGTTTGTCTCCCGCCTCTCAATGGCTCTTTAACTAACCTTTTGATTTGGGGTCCTTTGTATGACACCATATGCAGCTTTATTATTTGCATCTGAAAAGGATGCAGGTACCTTTCCCTTTCAAGATATTGTGTGATAATTTTACTTTTATGTAAGTGGAAACTGCTTTACCAGTCTGATGCTGGGGTCACACAAACCCCAATTAGATGGTGGTGGTGATGTTTGAAAGATTTGCTTGACTGACCCCAAATTAATATAAAGAGGATGAAATTGTATTGAGGAAGATTGTGGATTGTACAGGGGTAGACGTATACAGGAATGAAGGCCTCTCATTACCTGGAACATTAATGATCCAGGCTCACTCCCAAATAGGAGATGGGTTTGGAAAGAATTTAAAAGAGACAGAAAGAGATTTTAATTCAGGAAATTCACCAGAGGAGCTACCGTTGATTTTTGCGCATATTTCCTAAGCACAAAAAAGGTTGTGTTTTGTATTTCTTAGTTCCTAGCACACTCCCCAGTCCTATATGCCTGTCTGCAGAGTTAGTTTCACTCATGCTGTCAGGCAACTAAGTTTGCCCTGACTCTCTTCAATTTCCCTGGCATTGGTGCTCTATGGCCAAAGGATGCTGCTTCTTGCATCTGTTCACTCACTGTAGTAATGCCAACTTTCCCCACTTAGGCAAGTTAGAACCAGGGCTTTTTCTCAGCTGGAACTTGCTCGAACAGATCCAGCACCTCTCAGGTGGAGAACAAGGGAAGTGTTCGTGAATTCTGGCACTTTTTTAAAAATAGAAAAAATATTAAACGCGTAACAAAACATGAAGCTGAAATATATTGACCAGACAAAATTTCAATGAGTAACAGGTTTTTTTTAATAATTCACATATGTAGTAGTAAAAAGGTGCCATCGTGCCATTCTGTGAGCTATGGTAAAATAGCATGCATATCTGCAGCAAAGCAAAAGGGAAAAGTGCCCCATTTCTGCTTTCAGATGTATACTAGGAATCAGTTTTGTGAACTTTATGATACAAAAAGCTAACCATTTTTTTTAAGCAGCAACCCAAATATAACTATGAAACAAAACGTATCAAGAACTATACAACCACTACACCTCATTCGGATGCTGTGCCAATGAAGTAGTTCATTTATTAACTTATTAAAAGAAAAGCCACTCCTAATATATTTTCCCTTTTTATGTTTTTAAAGTAATTTTTATTGAGTTTTCCATTAAATCATATTCACATTTTGTTACATAATTCTATGACTTAATATATTGCTCTGTAAGAGCATCAACCTCCTGCCCTCCCTCTTTCTGACTTCCACATAACTTTCCATATTCTTCGCATTTCTATAAGCACTTATTTACCCTTTGTCAAATTATACTATTTCACCTTATTATCGGTAAATCAGTTCCTTATAGTTACATTACAAAACATTTCAATTCAAGCCTACAAACGTTTTCAAATGTTTACAATTTTCTTTCATAAATGTGTTCCAGTCCTTTGGAAACAGTTCGTCACGCTGATTCCGGATTATGTTTTCGAACTCCATCATCTTGACCTGCCAGTCTTCCAGGGTTGGAAGTTCCTGCTGCTTCCATTTCTGAGCCAGAAGTGTCCTTGCAGCCATTGTGGCATACATAAACATGTTTACATCACTTTTATGTATTTCCTCACCAATTAAGCCTAATAGAAATGCCTCTGGTTTTTTATTAAAATTATATTTCAAAACCTTTTTTAACTCGTATATTATGTCCCAGAAGGCTTTCACTTTAGAACAAGTCCACCACAGATGGAGGAAGTTCCCCTCCTTCTCCTTACACTTCCAACAATTTTTGTCTTGATTTCTATACACCTTAGCAAGTTTGGCATGTCTAATATACCATCAATACATCATCTTAAATATATTTTCTTTGAGTGACACACATGCTGTGAATTTAATTGTTTCGGTCCACAGTTTTCCCCACCTTTTAAAATCAATATTGTGCCCCAAATCCTGGGCCCACCTAATCATAACACTTTTTACCTCTTCATCCTTTGTGTGCCACTCCAGTAGAAACTGATACATTTTCGACAGTATTTTCATTTTACTACCCAGCAATTCTGTCTCCAATTTAGATTTGTTACTTCCAAATCCGTTTCTTTTATTATCCTCTCTAAACACATCTTGTAACAATCGGTTACCTTTCCTCTTAGTTCTTCGAATGTCTTTAACTTTATTTTATTATCACTTCCATCAGCAAGTCTTTGTATGTCGCCCATTCAGTTCCCATATTTATTTATTTTTTTGACTGCAAAAGCCTCCAGAGGTGAGAGCCACCTCGGAGTTTTGCATTCCAATAATGTTTTATGTCTGCTCCACACCTCATACAATGATTTTCTAATAGTATGGTTCAAAAACTCTCTGTGCATTCTGACCATTCTGACCACAGGTAGGCGTGCCATGCGAATCTGTTGTCAAATCCCTCCAAATCCAATATATCTGAATTATCTAAGGTTATCCTGGGTGGCGCTGTGGGTAATACCTCAGCGCCTAGGACTTGCCGATCGCATGGTCGGCGGTTCGAATCCCCGCGGCGGGGTGAGCTTCCGTCGTTCGGTCCCAGCTCCTGCCCACCTAGCAGTTCGAAAGCACCCTTAAGTGCAAGTAGATAAATAGGGACCGCTTTACAGCGGGAAGGTAAACGGCGTTTCCGTGTGCTGCTCTGGTGGTTCGCCAGAGCAGCTTCGTCACGCTGGCCACGTGACCCGGAAGTGTCTGCGGACAGCGCTGGCTCCCGGCCTCTAGAGTGAGATGAGCGCACAACCCTAGAGTCTGTCAAGACTGGCCCGTACGGGCAGGGGTACCTTTACCTTTTACCTTATCCATTCTCTCAACCAACAAAAACACGCTGCCTCATAGTAAATTTTTAGATCTGGCAGGGAAAAACCGCCTCTTTCTTTTGCATCTGTCAATATTTTATACTCAATTCTTGGCTTTTTAACCTGCTAGATAAATTTAGACAATCTTCTTTGCCATACATTAAATTGTTTTTGTCAGGGGTTCAGAAGGAGAGACACAGGAGGGGGAGCAAATGGAGAGTGAGGAGGAGGAGTACGAGGGGGGTGCAGGCAGTGACAGTGGCCAGAGTTATTCCACAAGCCTCTCTAGCGAATCGGAGGACTCACAGAAGGGAGCGCCGGTGGCCAGAGCGAAGGGGGGTCCAGGGGGGAAGCCCCAGGAGGAAGGGGCCAGCGGGGAGTCCCTGAGCAGCAGCTGGAGATCAGGACCAGCGTCTCCACCAGAGCGCAGTGGGGAGGGGGAGTCCCAGGAGTCGGGACCAGTGTCCTCACCACCAGAGGGAGGAGAGGAGTCAGGTTTGGCAACACCCACATCAGGAAGCGGGGAAACGGTCAGAAGGAAAGTCACCGGCTGGGCGCGCGCGCCAAGTTCAAATGTACAGGAGCGCGGCACAGCGGGGAGCCCGGGAAGGGAGCCAGGTCCTAAAGCCCGCCGGAGGGAGGGGCAAGACTCAGGAGGCTCAGCGTCAGAGGAGTCCAGGAAGGAGGGAACCCCAGAGGGCAGAAGGACCCAGTGCAGGAAAGAGCAGCGCAAGAGGTGGAGCCGGGCTAGAATCTTAAACTGGTGTGGGTGGAGCAGTGAGTCAGAGGGGACTTAGCCGGTCTAGCGTCAAGACGTGGGTCTGCGCGCCCAGAGCTTGGAAATGGAAACTAAACTTTAATAAAGACTTTTGTATATAACATCCACTGGGCGTTGGTCCTCTGTGAGCTGGGACCTAGCGGCAGTCCTGACAGTTTTGTTCCACTGATAACCGGAATTGTCTGAAATCAAAACAACAATCTCAGTAACATGTTCATTTTGATAGTTGAGATTCTACCCATCATTGATAATTTCATTCTAGTCCATATCTCCTGATCTCTCTTCACTTCATTCCACACCTTTTCATAGTTGTCTTTAAAGAGGTTTATGTTCTTAGATGTGAGCCAGACTCTAGGTATTTTACCTTTTTTTCTATCAACATACCTGTCTTTTGTTGTAGTTCTCCTATTTCTTTACTGTCCAAATTTTTATTTAATATTTTTGTCTTATTTTTCTTGAGCTTAAAGCCTGCTAATTGCCCATACTCGTCAATCTTTTTCAAAGCTTCTATTGCACTGGACATAGGTTGTTCTAAATTCAAGACAACGTCGTTGGCAAAGGCCTTATACTTATATTCTTTTGAGCCTACACCAATCCCCTTTATTTCATTTGTTGCTTCTATTTTCCTCAACAGGACCTCTAGTATTGTTATAAATAACAATGGCGATAGCGGGCACCCCTGTCTGGTTCCCTTTGTTATCTCAATTTTGTCTGTGAAGTTATTATTAACTATCAATTTAGCATATTGTTCCGAATAAATAGCCCGAATACCATTTAAACGTTTTTCACCGATATCCATAAATTCTAAATTTCTTTTCATAAAATGCCAAGACACATTATCAAATTCTTTTTCAGCATCCAGAAACATTGGGCGGCTTGTTTGTCTCTCCTGGAGTCCAGATATTCCATTACAGTGGTGCCCCGCAAGACGAACGCCTCGCAAGACGGAAAACCCGCTAGACGAAAGGGTTTTCCATTTTGGAGGCGCTTCGCAAAACGAATTTCCCTATGGGGTTGCTTCGCAAGGCGAAAAAATCTTGTGTCGTCCCCCCCCCCCCGCGGTTTTTTTCCGCTTTTCCCGCCCTTTTCTTAAGCCGCTACGCCGCTTATCAGCTGTTCCGCTGATAAGCCGCTTAACAGCTGATCGCTGGAAGCCACTTGACAGCTGTAGCGCTAATCCGCTAAGCTGTCAATGGGCTTGCTTCGCAAGACGAAAAAACCGCTAGACGAAGAGAATCGCGGAACGAATTCTTTTGGTCTAGCGAGGCACCACTGTATATCAATTATATTTCTTTCTTCCCGCTCCCCCCACGGAATAAATTTATTCACAGGAAAAAAAGGTGCGTGGGTTTTTAAAAAAGTGAAATCACTCTCATCATTTATTAAGTTAAAAAACAGCAATTGAAAATCAGACATTGCATTTCGAGGCCTCCATGGCAAACTCAAATCTGGTTGCAATATTTTTTTGGGGGGGGGAGGAGGATCTTGGCTTTTTTAAAAGGGATTCGGCATTCGGGGAATTCCAAGATGCAGGATAGAGACGCATTCGGGGCGGGCTAAAGACCTCAAGGGATCCCACTCTGACATTTGGAAATCTCTCCTCTCCTAGGGCTCCCTTCTGGCTAGCCTAAGGGAGGAGGGAGGGGCAGGGCTGCCTGCCCTGGCGTTGGGAGATGGGGGCCACATGGGGACAGAACGGGGTGTCAAGGGGCCATGGCGATCCAGCCGAGGATGAGGAGGGAACCACCATACGGGTTGGAAGAGACCACAAGGGCCATTGAGTCCAACCCCCTGCCAAGCAGGAAACGAATATACTGGCAAATAATTTGTAATCATTATTTAGGAGCGAGATTGGCCTATAATTTTTCACCTGCCTTATGTCCGTGTCTTGTTTGGGAATTAGTGCAATATGGGCTTCTTTCCAAGTAATATATTTTCTTTTTTTAAGAGGAAAAACACATTGGTTTAAAACGTTATATATTTCCAGCCTGATGTAGGGGCTGTGTTGTTGTTTTTTAAGCCAAATTCAATGGAAATGCATTGTTTGAAGAGTGAATAGATGTATATGCAGAATATGTAAACGTGCACTGTGAAAGCTTTGTAATATTACTTTTGTGATTTTGGGTAAAATTGATGGATGAAGAAAGTGTTGAACTAAAAGCAAACTGTGTGCTTAACTTGTGTTTGTATCTTTTCGTTTCTAAAGGGACCTTTACAAATTGAATTTAAAATAAACAAGCAAACTCCAAAATTTAAAAAAAAATTTGAAAAAATAATACTGGTTGGAGCTTTTCTCTGCTTCCTCTAGCTACTCTCCCACAATATATACTGCTGGGGAGGACAAAGCATATGCACAGCTTTGCCACCCATCTCTCAATATGCCCTATACATTTTACTTCTGGTTGGGCTGGAGCTGGCATTTTTCTGATGTCAGCACATTCTGTCATTGTTGCCTCAAAGCCAATAATATTTATGCTTTAAAAATGCAGAGAAAAGAACGATAATAGTTATTTTATATGGGTACATGGACAAAGTCTTGTTTGCTATGGCAAGTAAAAATTGCACAAAAGAAGAAAAAGTAATTCCACCAGACTTAAGAAATCCATCTTAATATCATTCATAGAGCAATAAATAGCATTAAGTGGGCCAATCCAGACATAGATTGTGTGCGCAGTTTGATCCATCTTTTAGATTTAGGGGAGCTAGTCTCAAACGTTTGTTGGGGGAGACTTAGGTTTTTTTGGGGGGGAGTTATTTGTCCTGTCTTCACGCTTTTTATGATGGAGGACCACTGTAGCCACCCCCAACGACACGTTCTCAAGATGGAGGAGGAGGGAACAGCTGCAGTCGCCTGCGGTTCCTGCGCAATGTTTGCCATCTTGCCAAAGGTTGCAGGCAGCTTTACCTGTAGCAATTGCACGTTGATTGCCCTCTTACAAGACAAAGTCCAGCAACTGGAGGAACGTGTAGCTACGCTCCAAAGAATTAGAGAGCTGGAGCTCTTCTTGGAAGCAACAGAGCACACCGTCTCCACCAAGGAGGAGACAGGGGACTCCGCTGAGAAGGAGGCTAGTTCACCAACACAGGAGCCAGATATATGGAGAAACGTGACTCAAAGAAGTAGGAGGCCCAGGGTTCGCTCTGATTGTTTAGAAATACACAATCACTTTGAGGTCCTCTACCCTAGCATGGAAGACGAAGAGCAGACTCCATTTGAGGATCTCTCCCTCATTACAGTCGATCAGGTATATGAAGACGAGCAGCAAAGTCAGTCCTCAAGGAATGTGCAGGCGACCTTGGAACGGACAGCTCACGGAAGAACCCCGACCAGACCTAAGAGGAGGCGTGTAGTGGTGATAGGGGATTCCCTACTGAGGGGAACAGAAGCAGTGATCTGTGGGCCTGACAAGATGTCTCGGGAAGTGTGCTGTCTCCCCGGGGCTAAGATCCAAGATGTAACTGAACGACTGCAAGGAATCATAAAACCCACTGACAAATACCCCTTCCTCTTGGTTCATGTGGGAACCAATGGCACTGCAAGCAATAGCCTCCAGAAGATCAAAAGAGACTACGAGGCTCTGGGCAGGAAATTGAAGCAATTAAATGCACAAATTGTCATCTCATCTGTCTTCCCAGTTGAACGACGTGGCCCAGGGAGAGAGGGAAGAATAGTGGAAGTGAACAGCTGGCTTCGCAAATGGTGTAAACAGGAACGATTTGGATTCTTAGATCACGGACTGCAGTTTCTTGAAGATGGACTTCTGGCAAGCGATGGGCTGCACCTCACAACGGTTGGGAGGAATGTTTTTGCCAAAAATCTCAGAAACCTCATCAGGAGGGCTTTAAACTGACTAATGTGGGGGAGGGAGACAGTGCTCCTGAAGGTAGGAGTCTATCAATTGATGAAGATGATCATCCAAATGTCATAGACCAAATGGGGCAAACAGCACGCAAACCTAGTGGTGGGAGGAAAAAATCCTTAAATAAGAGACACGGGGGAATGATTAATGGGCTTCAATGTCTCTACACTAATGCGCAAAGCATGGGAAAGAAACAAGATGAGCTTGAGCTCTTGGTACAGCAAACTAAATATGACATAATAGGCATCACTGAAACCTGGTGGGATAAGTCCCACGATTGGAATGTAATAATGGAGGGATACAATCTATTTCAGAGAAACAGACCAGACAAGAAAGGAGGAGGAGTGGCGTTATATGTCAGGGATGTGTATACCTGTGAAGAGATCCAAGATTTAGAACCTCAAAGCCAAAGTGAGAGCATTTGGCTCAAAATTAAGGGAGAGAAGAATAACAGTGACCTCATTGTGGGAGTTTACTATAGATCCCCAAGCCAAACGGAGGACATAGATGATGCCTTCCTGGAACAGATGGCCAAGCATGCAAAAGGAAGGGAGATAGTAGTAATGGGGGACTTCAATTACCCGGATATTTGTTGGATGTCAAACTCAGCCAAGAGCATAAGGTCAAACGGCTTCCTCACTGGCCTTGCAGACAGTAAGAGCTGTTCGACAGTGGAATTTGCTGCCAAGGAGTGTGGTGGAGTCTCCTTCTTTAGAGGTCTTTAAGCAGAGGCTTGACAACCATATGTCAGGAGTGCTCTGATGGTGTTTCCTGCTTGGCAGGGGGTTGGACTCGATGGCCCTTGTGGTCTCTTCCAACTCTATGATTCTATGATTCTATGAGATCATACAACCCTAAACCACTTGGAGACACAAGATGGATTTTGTTCCAGTCAAATAAATCACTTATTTTCTAAGGGAGCAATATTTACAGCAGTGGAAGGGGAACAAATTAACACTATTTTCAGTATAGAAAAGGCCCAGGGGTGGAATTAAGATGTATAGGCACATCGATCCCACCCACCCCTCACACCCTTTATTTATTTTTTATTAATGAGAACCTACAAATCCACTGTTTTATGGAATTGTAGTTGAACAAGGGAAACAAGAAAATAGTATTGCCGCTCTCTTTTATTGGTTTTGTTAAAATAGGATTTTCCATTCTGACTGGCCAATTTGACTGCAGCAGCCTGCTGCTGATATTATGGATAATGTTTTCTGAATGAAACTTGGATCAGAATGTTATGCTGTCCTGCATCTCAGATGGAAATAGGAACACTCTTCCTGGCCCATTCAGTTACCACCACCCCCGCTACTGCAAACTGCAGCAGTCTGATTGGTCCTAGAACAATAGGCTCCCAAATGCAGCAGTCTGATTGGTCCTAGAACAATAGGATTCAGGACTTCTGGTCGCAGCCACGGACCTGACGCAAGCGGGATTTTCTCGGAGAGGGAAAATCCGGGCTTTCGGGGGGAATCGGGGGTGCTACAGGGTGCGGTAGCCCCCCAAAACCCCTCTGGAGGGAGACCAGAGGATCAAGATCCCAGCGGAGCCAACAGCGGATCGCCTGGCCGTCAGGTAACTCCGTAAAAAGGAGCAAAGAGAACGGCGGGCGGAGAAGCAGGCACCGGGAATCCATTGTCTTCCCCCCGAAAGCGCAGCCCCAGGCTTGCAAGGCAAGTGGGCGATTGTCAATTAACAAGAAATTCGAACCGATTTGGATTTATAATTGGATTTTTACAAAAAGGAAGGTTTCGGAGTAAAAAGAAAGATTGAAAAACGGAGGTCAGCTTCATCTGAGATCGAATAGCAACGCACGACTGAGAGCGGAGTCGGAAACGAGAGGTTGGTGAAACAGCAAGCGGTTTGAACTTCTTCCTCTGAGAAAGTTTGTAAAAAAGTTATATACAGTGTTGCAAATAGTTGCAAATAGTTGCAAAAGCGGGTAGAGGAAGCAGAAACTTGTTTATATACGACTGTGGAGGGGTCTTCGTGTAACGATTGGTTTGACAGACCTCGGGAAACGGGGAAGCCTGGCTGGTGGTGAACCGAGGCAACAGCCAGGCGGGAGCAACAGCGAAAGTCCTCAGCTCGGACACCCCAAAGCAAGCATAATGTTGAAGGTGGTCCTAGAGCTCCCGAATGGCCACGCGGTGGAGGAGTTGGCTTTGGTGGATTCCGGAGCTTCGGCATCATTTTTGGAGAGCCAGTGTGGTGTAGTGGTTAAGAGCGGTAGTCACGTAATCTGGGGAACTGGGTTCGCGTCTCCGCTCCTCCCCATGCAGCTGCTGGGTGACCTTGGGCCAGCCCCACTCACCTCACAGAGTGTTTGTTGTGGGGGAGGAAGGGAAAGGAGATTGTTAGCCGCTTTGAGACTCCTGAAGGGGAGTGAAAGGCGGGATATCAAATCCAAACTCCTCCTCCTCTTCAAGGAGTTTGCAGAGCAGCACCAACTGAACCTGAGGCCTTTGGATTTTCCGCTGCAAGTCACTACAATTGATGGGAGAGAACTGTTGGGAGGTGAAGTGACCCATCAAACGCCTCCCATGAGGATGCGGGTGTCTACCCACTCCGAGGTCATCGCCTTTCACGTGGCCACGTTGGCGGGTCTGCCTATCAATCATACTGGGCATGAGCTGGTTGGCCTTGCACGATCCGGTGGTCTCCTGGCATCAACGGTCACTGATTTTTGGGTCGGCGCACTGCATGGAGAACTGCCTGGGCCTAGAGCTACCTCGACGGTTGGAGGCCGGGATGGCAGCAGCATGCAAAGCAGGGACGACCAAAATTCCTCCGTATTATCGGGACCTACAGGAGGTGTTCAGCGAGAGGGAGGCTGACACGTTGCCACCGCATCGACCGTATGATTGCCAGATCACCCGGATCCTGGGGGCCACGCTGCCGGTGGGCAAGCTCTATTCCATGTCGGAGCGAGAGATCAAGGACCTGAAGGACTTTATCGAGAAAAATCTAAAGAGAGGATTCATCAGGGAATCCAAGGCGGCAGGGGGGGAGCCCAGTGTTCTTTGTGGACAAGAAATCAAAGTCGAATTTTATTAGAAACATAGTCGAATTTTATTAGACTTAACCATCCAGGAGTCCATTACCTTTACCTTTAGTTCTTTGCTTCCATTTTAATGAGGGAACAGAAATATGTGAAAAGCAATGTTGCCCAATGTTATTTGATAATATGTCACAACAGGCCCATTGCTCTGAATCAAATTCAATGCAACAAACCAGCAAGGGAAAACATTAAATTTAGGGAAGCTTTTAATGTTTGGCGAACTATTGTATTTTAAGATTTTGTTGGAAGCCGCCCAGAGTTTTAATGCCCATGTTTTAATGTCCTTTTAATATGTTTTAAAGTAAAAGATTCAAGAAAGATCCTTCTTCTGGGGCCTGCCTGGTGTTAGCCTGTGTGTAGTTCAGATTCGGAAGTTTGATTGCATTTCCTGCCATTTGAGTGCAGAGTGCTCTGTGTCAGAGCTGGCCACACCTCCTTGCAGGCATGCCTTAAATACCATGGGCCTCCAACCATTTGGGCCATCTGACCAAGCAAGGCAACTGTCCAACTGCAGCACCCCCGATTCCTTTGTCAACAATGGTAGGCTTACTGGAAGGAAATGGATGGAGTATGAAGAGCCTTTTTCACTCATTGCAGCTTTTGAGCAGGCAGGGCATGTGGAACCATGCCTTCTCTTTGCAAGATCACATCTACAATGTGGATTTCAAGCAGTTTAGCCAGTGCAACTTAAGGATGGGCTTCTCTCATCATATCACATGCTCCTTCAATGCCTTATCCACCAAAGTTATGACTATTGCTATGGTGAAGACAAAACCTCCAAACGGGGTAATTCTGTTTGGAGGAAAATTCCTTCCTGGCTCTGAAAATGGCAACCATTATTGGACCACAACAAAGCCAAGGAATGCAGTGCCCTAGAAGGACAATGTTAGCTTACATAAACACACAGCATCATTAAATGGGGGGGGGGGGATAAGGAGGGTTTTTCTGCAACCAACTGTGGAGCCTGGGTTCAGATACAGACAACCTTTATCGGGTCTAAAGGCCTGTCAACCTGGCCTGTTTGGATTGGCCACAATTCAAGTAAAAAGATGGTGGCAAACCTGCCACTCCCCCGTGACTGGTCTAGGACAGGGGTCAGCAAACTTACTGTGCCTCGGTCCAGTGTCTCCAGCGCCGATCGCGCAGCAGGCCAGAGTGCGGGGGAGTGCTTGCCCATATGCGTGCGCACATGCTATTTCCGGTCACTTCCGGGTCAGAGGAGCATCGGAAATAGCTTGTGCAAGGACCCCTTGTAAACAAAAAGATACAAGAAAGATCCTTCTTCTGGGGCCTGCCTGGTGTTAGCCTGTGTGTAGTTCAGATTCTGCAGTTTGATTGCACCCAAATGGCAGAAGATGCATCGTGCTCTGTGTCAGAGCTGGCCACACCTCCTTGCAGGCATGCCTTAAATACCATGGGCCTCCAACCATTTGTGCCATATGACCAAATAAGGCAACTGTCCAACTGCAGCAGCCCTGTTTCCTTTGTAAAAGACGATGAGGAACCCAACAGAGGATGAAGTACCAAGGCACTGATGCCCCTGCTATTTGCAGAATTCTAATGATCCCAGCAGAGCTGATTCTCTACTGAGGACTTGTTGCCTCAGTTGGCCGGAATGACTGACTGCAGGTACAAGGCAGGGCAGACCTCGTAGACACCCAGGGCTTTAGCCCCCTCAATACTTCTAGGAAGGGTGCTCAGTCCCCCCAGTATTGAGGGGACCGCCATCCCCCCCCACCAGGCTGTTGCTGTGGCCACAAATGACTGTCACCAGCAGCCGTGGGAGGCCAAGGGCCCTGTTAGCCACGAGGGACATGCGACAAATATGAATGGCCACGCCTGGCAGGGGAGGCAAAGATGGAGGAGAGGGGAGGGGGGGGGATTTGATTTAATCCATTTGCATACTGCAGGGTATCATAACAGGTTTCCAAACAAATAAACAACTTTTAACCAAGAGGAAGGAACCAGAATGATTGGCAACTCAAACTAGAGCAAAATCCTTAGTTTTTCACCCCATCTTAATGCAGCCTACGGGCGTAGGTACCTGAGCGGGATGTACGACAGATGTGGATGAACACATCTAGGTCACATTGAGGAATTTGACCACACAGACGGGCCAGTGAGTGAAAGATGAAGGAGAATTTGGAATGTTAATAACTCCTCCCACCCATCTCAGGCAAACTGGTGGGGCAGCTACATGCATTCTCAGAAAACACAAGATTGTTAAATCCATTCCCAGCTGGATTAAATCCTGGCCATGGGGGCTCAGCCCGCCCCCCCCCCACTATCCCCCATCGCCAGGTTGTAGTTATGGGGCTGCAAATGACAGTCACCTACAGCTGCAGGTGGCACACACCATAGGTAGCCGAGTGGGACATGAGAGAATCAGAACAGGTGGAGTCTTCACCATCTATCTCCTATGAGAGAAGCACCTGTGACAGTAAGGACCCCTTTCTAAACCAAAAGATACAAGAAAGCAGGGGTAACGGGTATATGGGGCTTCAGCCCCCTCAATATTTCTAGGCAGGGGGATCAGTCCCTCCGATACCGAAGGGGCCGCCACCGGCCACTGCTGGGTTGTTATGGGACTGCAAGTGGCCATCTTGAGCAGCCACAGGAGGCATGGGATGTAGGTAGCCAAGTAGGACATGCGATGGACGTGGATGGACACCCCTGGGTCACATCTGAGGAATTTGACTGCAATTTGGCAAAAAGCTGATTACAGAATAGCAGCTGTCTCTTGAATTGTGCCCGCCATCCCTTCTCCTGCCTGTGAGTAGCTGCTTGCTCTGCCTATGCAGCTTCAGTAAAGTTAGCCTTGAAAAGTTTGTGCATTTCTAAATTTGTCTGGCAGGGCAAGAAACCCAGAATAAAATTTAAGATTTTAACTGATGCAAAGGAAAGGGGGGGGGGGATTTGCCCTGCCAGATTTTAAACTTTATTATGAATCAGCAGCTTTCTGCTGGTTGAAAGACTGGCTGCTTCTTGAGAATATAGACATTTTGGATTTAGAAGGTTTTAACAATATTTTTGGGTGGCATGCATAAAGGTTTTAAAAATCATATTGTCAGGAAAGCATTGTATAATGTTTGGATTAAATATAAAGACTTGCTGGAAAATAAAACTCCAAGGTGGTTGTCGCCAATGGAGGCAAAGTCTGTGAAAAGACTCAATATGGAGTCCAAATGGCCGAAATATTGGGAAATTCTGGAACAAGAAGGGGATAAACTGAAATTGCAGAGTTTTGAGAAATTAAAAGATAAAGTGTGAGAGTGGCTTCATTATTATCAAATAATGGAGGCTTACAAGTTGGACCAGAAAATTGGCTTCCAGGTGGAAAAATCAAAATTGGAAACAGAATTGTTAGAACCCAAAATTAAGAATTTGTCAAAAATGTATAACTTGCTGTTGAAATGGAATACGCAGGATGAAACGGTTAAATCAGCTATGATCAAGTGGGCACAAGATATTGGTCATAACATTATGTTTGTTGACTGGGAACAGTTGTGGACCACCGGTATGAAATTTACGGCATGTAATGCCCTAAGAGAGAATATTATGAAAATGATCTATAGGTGGTACATGACCCCAGTCAAGCTTGCAAAAATCTACCACTTGCCTGATAACAAATGTTGGAAATGTAAAGAAAATGAAGGTACATTCTTTCACCTTTGGTGGACGTGCCCAAGGATTAAGGCTTTCTGGGAAATGATCTATAATGAAATGAAAAAAAGTATTTAAATATACCTTCCTGAAGAAACCAGAGGCCTTTCTCCTGGGCATGGTCGGCCAATTGGTGCCAAAGAAGAATAGAACATTCTTTATGTATGCTACAACAGCAGCAAGAATACTCATCGCAAAGTATTGGAAGACACAAGATCTACCCACCCTGGAAGAATGGCAGATGAAGATGATAGACTACATGGGACTGGCAGAAATGACTGGCAGAATCCGAGACCAGGGAAGAGAGACAGCGGAAGAAGATTGGAAGAAATTTAAGGACTATCTTAGGAAATATTGCAAAATTAATGAATGTTAGAATGATGTTGGTTTAGAAATTAAGTGGTTTCCAGCTGTAATGATTAAGTAAAAAGAAAAGAAGGGTTCCAAATTAAATGAAAATTAAGGGAGAAGATTTGTTGAATTAATAATTAGAAATTGGAATACAGAAAGGGGAGGTATGAGGAGGTCGGGGAAGTAAGTTATAAGAAAATAAGGGAACGAAACCTTATTTGTTTTTAAATAGTTTTTAGTTTTGTATTTTGTCTTTTTTATATCTGTTATTTTCTGTGTTTGTCTTTTGTTTTTGCTATTGTTTTTTCTTTTTTCTGTATAATTTTTAAAACTTTAATAAATATCTTTTTAAAAAATATAAAAAAATGAAAAGTTTGTGCATTCTGGCCCCACCATTCTCCCACCACCACCGCCACTGCTTACCTATTTGCCTACTTTTCACCTTTGAATCTCTGGATTAGTACATGTGGAATGTGCACACAAGCACAGAGAGTGAAATGTAAAGTATTGCACTTGGGCAAAAAAAATGAGAGGCACAAATACAAGATGGGTGACACCGGGCTTGAGAGCAGTACATGTGAAAAGGATCTTGGAGTCTTGGTTGACCACAAACTTGACATGAGCCAACAGTGTGACGCAGCAGCTAAAAAGGCCAATGCAGTTCTGGGCTGCATCGATAGAGGAGTATAGCATCTAGATCAAGGAAAGTAATAGTGCCACTGTATTCTGCTCTGGTCAGACCTCACCTGGAGTACTGTGTCCAGTTCTGGGCACCACAGTTCAAGAAGGACACTGACAAACTGGAACGGGTCCAGAGGAGGGCAACCAAAATGGTCAAAGGCCTGGAAACGATGCCTTATGAGGAACGGCTAAGGGAGCTGGGCATGTTCAGCCTGGAGAAGAGGAGGTTAAGGGGTGATATGATAGCCATGTTCAAATATATAAAAGGATGTCACATAGAGGAGGGAGAAAGGTTGTTTTCTGCTGCTCCAGAGAAGCGGACACGGAGCAATGGTTCCAAACTACAAGAAAGAAGATTCCACCTAAACATTAGGAAGAACTTCCTGACAGTAAGAGCTGTTCGACAGTGGAATTTGCTGCCAAGGAGTGTGGTGGAGTCTCCTTCTTTGGAGGTCTTTAAGCAGAGGCTTGACAACCATATGTCAGGAGTGCTCTGATGGTGTTTCCTGCTTGGCAGGGGGTTGGACTCGATGGCCCTTGTGGTCTCTTCCAACTCTATGATTCTATGATTCTAGGTGCTGCCAGTCAGAATAGACAACACTGTGCTTGATGGACAAACCAGCTGGCCTGGTATAAAACAGCTTCCTATGTTCCTAAAACTCACTTTGAAACAGCCTGGTGTTCTCTGGACTGGCATAGTCTAGTAATCCAGGTTATCAATGGTAGCAACAGAGATGAATTTCTGAAACAAACTTGACAAAAATGAGGGTTTTTGCTGTCAGACCTGCTAAGTTTGTCTGCAGTTTTGTGCTAGCTTCCTACACACACCGCTCCCATCTCCCTCATTTATTAAATGAATGACACGTTTCAAAGTTGGGGGGGGGGGAGCGCAATCTTAGGGAACAGACAAATAAAGTGCTAAGTGCCAGCTAGCTGAAAATGGAAAAATATAACATGCTATGGAGCCTGGCAACCCAACAAAGCAAGATGCATATGCGGGGGCACTAACAATGAGCAAAAAAAGGAGGCGAGAGCACAGTTTAGCCTTTAGAGAAGCAGAGGGGCTTATGGAATGTTTGTGTCAAGTTTTGCAACCTCTGGGGAACTTGCTTGTGATGCTGCAGTTACTTGGCACAGAGAAACGAAACATCACATCTCTCTTAACTGAACCATCCTACAGACTGGAAGTACTGTACATTACGAGTGCATGGCGAGTTGCTGCCAAATGTTTGCCTGCTTGATTTCCCTAGCACATAAGCAGACTTCAGCTGAAATCACATGTGGGCATGTAAGCATGAACTGAACTACTGACTGAAACACTGGCAGGCATTTCTGTGGACACAGATGTAATTTTCTTCCAGCTATGATCATGGGGACAGCTGTACCTGACTCTGTTTACAGTCCAAATTGCATTAACATTTCCCTGGTTGGAAAGACAGACACAGCCGAAGAGGGTACATCTGGTCAAGTGTAGAAGGAAGTCAGAAAATGGGTGATTGATACCCAAGTCATTTCTTTCCCCTGGGATGTAAACAGGTTTTGCCTTCTCACCCACACCCCACCACTTTCATGTGACAAAGAGTGTTCTCCTTAATGGAGAGCGCTGGTTGCGGTGGGGTCTATCAGGCCACCCCCCCCCCTCTTGGTTGCCAGGCAGGATTGGAAAGTTGGCCTGTGGCAATGATTAGTTGGTTGAGTTGCTGGGGCAATTTATGTGTTGCAATTTGGTGGGAGGGATCTAATGCTTTATATTCTGTGCACGCAGCTTGGAAACTTTCTCTTTGCTGCGTGCATCGGAACACCCACCCGCCCGCCCGCCCGCCCTAAATTTAAGGGTTTTTGTTATAAAGCTTCTGAATTTCATGGATTAGGAAGTACTGAAATTTTCTAATATATATAAATGTATTAGCTGGGCTTCTATGGGTGAAAGAAAATCAAAAGCCTTTCTGCCTCGCCCCTTTCTCCTCTAAGAACGCTGAAGCCTCATTATCAACAGCTATCTTTCCCCAGCTATTCCTTTTCCAGCTTCTCTTCCAGCTAGAGTCCCAATAGCATCCAAAAGAGTCACAGATTCTCCATTACTATTAGCAAACAACTATGGGAACTGTAAGTGACGATTGTTTAAATGTTTTCACACTTAATCTTAAAATAGCACAATCTTTTGGAAACATTGGCTTTGAAATTTTTGGTCCGGGCCTAAAGCTTAAGCTTGAATAACGCCTAAACGCAATAGGCTATGCAAAGCTGCCTTTGCTTTTTGCTACTATAAAAGTTGTATTAATATTTGGTTTTTATGTAGTAGGAAAACTGATAAACCAAATGTTAAGTAGGTACAAATATTATGTCTAAGTAAATAATTTTCCGCACACACAAACAAAAAAGATAGTTCCCGTCCTCAAGTTTACAATCTCATTCCTAATCCTTTTTGGGTAGTCTGAAAGCTTTTTTCTTTCTTTTTTAAGGTGGGGGAAACCCGAAATGAAAGTAGGAATGTGTTTAAGCTAAAGTTGAATTGTAATGTTTGTTTATAATGCTTCTGAATTTCATGGACTGGGAAAAGCCTCAATGACCTTGCTCCCAGCCCTTCCCTTGCTGCAAAAAATAAAATAAAAATATCTACAACCACAGGAGTTTTACTCCACATTGCCTTAGATGGCTAAGCTAACATGTTTAATTGGAGAAAAATCATTACTAGCATTTGTTAAGGATTGGAAGTTTCCTATGGACCTTTTGTGTGAAAGAGAAAATGAACTTGCAGTATCTGAATTTGAAGATTGAAAAAAAAAATACTCTCTTTAACATTCTGTTTTCTATAAACTAGTATCATACGTAGCTACCGAGACCCAGAAGTCCTTTTATTCTAGTCTCTCCCTTTAGTTGTTTTCTTTCTTTCCCTTTGTCTTCTACTTTTGTTTTCTCTTTTTCTTGTATTTTCTTCCTTCTGACTTTCTTTCTGCTCTTTCTTAGCTTAAGTAGCTGTTTTAACTCAGTATATTATAAAATATATATTTATAATGAATATTATTTCTGTCTGTCTTAGAATAAGTATCAATCAATAAATACAAACTTTTTAAAAAAAGGATTTTTACACCACAAACTCTTTCCCCAGTGTTATATCGCAAACTATTCCCCCAAGGAAAACACCCTAGCAGTTTCTTGCTGCAGCCCCAGCCCTGCCCCAAACCTCACCCTGCCAGCCCCACAAATCCCACTCCCAGCCAAGTTCTGTATGGCTCGCCCCTTCCTTCTCCTCCATAAGTACCCTGAAGCCTAATTTGCAACAACTGTGTCTTTCCTCAGTTGCTCCTAATCCTGCAGATATCCTCCACCTGCTGTCCAGGGACCCAATGCAGCATCTATGCAAGAGGGAAATCCAGAGGCCTGACATCAGCACACCCTGTGGCATGACTGCACAGCCTATAGTGGCAAAGGACTGAGGACCCCCGAAATTTAAAAGAAGGGGTGGGCCCCTTCAAAATTCCCTGGGACAGTGAGACTTTAACACTCCCTATCATAGGCGCCGACTCCATGGGGCCTGAGGGGGCCCGAGCCCCCTCAAAAATTCGTTTGGGGGGCTCTGCCCCCCAATAATTTAAGAAAATTATATTACTGCTGCGAAGAGGCGGGAGGGAGAGGAGGCCCCTTGGGAGGAGCGGGCAGGTGCTGGGGCGGCAGCGCCGGGCGGGGGCCGAGGGGTGGGCGCCCCCCTGCGCGGGCATCGCCTCGCCGCCGCCGCGGGTTTGGCTGGGCCGCCGGCCGAGGGGAAGCGCCAAACAAGGCCAGGATCCAGGCCCGCCCCGCTCTCCTTATTTGGTGCCCGGTTCCGGCTCCCGGGTGGCCTCCTCCCACCCGCTCTCGCTACCAGTGGAAAGAGAGACGGAGGTGCAGCGGAACCCGCAGCCTTTGCAGGCGCCGCCCGGCCGGGGGAGGGGAGCGCGGAGGAGCCCCGCGGGCCTGGGCCCGGCCAGCCGAGCCCTCCCGAATTGCGCCCCGCAGCCAGGATCTTGTGGCGAGGACCCCGGTATGGGCCCCCCCAATATTTTTTATAAGTCGGCGCCCCTGCTCCCTATGGTGTGCTTGAGATATCTAGGGGTCAAGGTACTCCCAAAATTTTCAATAGGCGTGGGCCCCCTCAGAATTCCCTGGGATCACACAATCTCAGCACACCCCCATGTTGTGCTTGTGACATATACAGGATGGGGAGGCCAAGGACTCCAAATTTTCAAGGGGGTGCCCCCCTCAAAATACCCTGGAGCGGTGTGATGTCAGCACATGCCATCTAAGGGGACATGGGCTGAGGGCCCCCAAAATGTTGAAGCCCCCCCAAAAAAAATTCCCTAGGGTCCTGTCATGCAATTTCAGCACACCCCATGTTGTGCTCATGCCGTCTAGGGGGACATGGGCTGAGGGCCCCAAAATGTTGAAGCGCCCCCCCCCCCAAATTCCCTAGGGTCATGTCATGCAATTTCAGCACACCCCATGTTGTGCTCATGCCGTCTAGGGGGGCATCGGCTGAGGGGCCCCAAAATGTTGGAGCGCCCCACCCCCCAAATTCCCTGGGGTCCTGCAATTTCAGCACACCCCATGTTGTGCTCATGCCGTCTAGGGGGACATGGGCTGAGGGCCCCCAAAATGTTGAAGCGCCCCCCCAAAATTCCCTAGGGTCATGTCATGCAATTTCAGCACACCACATGGTGTTCTTGTGCCATCTAGGGGGGCATCGGCTGAGGGGCCCCAAAATGTTGAAGCGCCCCACCCCCCAAATTCCCTGGGGTCATGCAATTTCAGCACACCCCATGTTGTGCTCATGCCGTCTAGGGGGACATGGGCTGATACCCCGGGATGCACCACTGAATTTTTCTTCAAACATCTGTGGGCCTGGTGTGACACAATATCAAATTTCATTGGACAAAAATTGTTTTTCACACATGCATGCTTCTCTTCCCCCCCTTAAAATGGAAGCAACTAAGTAAAGATACACTGCCTCCGATTCTCATAACCCTTAGATTTTCATAGGCAGCTGTCTGCAAAGGTCATCCATCAGGGCGACCAAGACTGACTCAGTTCTTCGGCCAGGATTGAACCCAGATGGGCATGGATTTAAATCATCTGTGTTTTCCAAGAATTCTTGTAGCTGCCCCACTGCTATCGCCTCCTATGACTAGGCGGACAATGACCTTTTAACACACTGAAAGCTCCCAAGTCCAAAAGGTGTGAAGGGGGCCAACTCCCACTTGCACGGGCAAAGGCACTTTATCTGCGACTGGTGC
The DNA here is from genome assembly GCF_964106915.1 of Podarcis gaigeae. NCBI lineage: Eukaryota > Metazoa > Chordata > Lepidosauria > Squamata > Lacertidae > Podarcis > Podarcis gaigeae. Next base: position 36,956 of record NW_028153361.1, read on the forward strand.
CACCCACCCAAGCCACTGTTTGAACGGCTGAGATGTAGGAAACATCACAATATCATACTCTGGGAAGGTACTGTCAGTACAGGACTGGACCAGAGCAGGCAGTCTGAATTGTCAACCATTTTGCATTCTATATTCCCTATCTTTTAAACAACCCTCGTTTGTTGCGGCAGTTTTGCGGCTCTTAAAAGCCAGAAGGGTACTAGCAGCAGGACCAAGCTACACCCCTCAGCTGTTTAGAACCTTCCTTAGGCACCATTTATGCATGATCTTTGTTTTGCAGCCTTTTCAGAGCATGAGGTTAATCCCCTGTTCTCCTTGTTTTCCTAAAGAAAATGTGATATTCAATGTTTTTGGGGGGGTTTTCAATTTTTTTAATTGATTTTCCAGCTCTGACACGGCGCACGATGCATTTTCTGCCATGTGGGTGCAATCAAACTGCAGATTCTGAACTACACGTGGGCTGATACCCCGGGATGCACCACTGAATTTTTCTTCAAAAATCTGGGGGTACACCACCTAAGCTTTGAGCTACCTCTCCAATAGTGACCCATCAACACCAAACAGTTTGTCGTTGGCTTCCTTGGCATAGTTCTTCAAGTAGGAGGCTTCCTTAGCAAAGTAAACAGTAGCAAAGTAAACTGCGCTATTAACTGACAAGGCCAAGCAGGCATTCAAGATGTCTGTGCAAATAGGCTTTATCCAGGACGCTCCTGTGCCATGGAAAAGGTCTCTGTCCAAGGAGGTCTGGTCCTCTACTGAGTGTATCTGGGAAATGTGCCTCTTCTGCCTTCTGATAGGCTACACCTGAAAAGAGCCACTTCTGCCATTGTGAAAGCTGAGCCGTCTTGAGGTGGTAGGAGGACCCATGCAGCAGGATAAAGCCCACAAAAAACACTCTCCTGCGAGGGCTACAGTGCGAAGGACTGGAGCAAGAAACCATAAACAGTGTGCAGGAAAGGTAAATGTTTGTAAAACGATCCTGAGAATTTGTTGGGCTGCAGACTTAGGCAAATTTGGGCTGGGGGAAAAAAAAGTCCTGAAAACCATTCTCTTAGAGTTAGTTTTTCCATTATTAATGATACTTGGATGCTTCATATATAGTTAGTGCTGATGAATAAAGTATACCTGTCAGGGGCTCAGAAGGAGAGACACAGGAGGGGGAGCAAATGGAGAGTGAGGAGGAGGAGTACGAGGGAGGTGCAGGCAGTGACAGTGGCCAGAGTTATTCCACAAGCCTCTCTAGCGAATCGGAGGACTCACAGAAGGGAGCGCCGGTGGCCAGAGCGAAGGGGGCTCCAGGGGGGAAGCCCCAGGAGGAAGGGGCTAGCGGGGAGTCCCTGAGCAGCAGCTGGAAATCAGGACCAGCTTCTCCACCAGAGCGCAGTGGGGAGGGGGAGTCCCAGGAGTCGGGACCAGTGTCCTCACCACCAGAGGGAGGAGAGGAGTCAGGTTTGGCAACGCCCACATCAGGAAGCGGGGAAACGGTCAGAAGGAAAGTCACCGGCTGGGCGCGCGCGCCAAGTTCAAATGTACAGGAGCGCGGCACAGCAGGGAGCCCAGAAAGGGAGCCAGGTCCTAAAGCCCGCCGCAGGGAGGGGCAAGACTCAGGAGGCTCAGCGTCAGAGGAGTCCAGGAAGGAGGGAACCCCAGAGGGCAGAAAGACCCAGCGAAGGAAAGAGCAGCGTAGGAGGTGGAGCCGGGCTAGAATCTTAAACTGGTGTGGGTGGAGCAGTGAGTCAGAGGGGACTTAGCCGGTCTAGCGTCGAGACGTGGGTCTGCGCGCCCAGAGCTTGGAAATGGAAACTAAACTTTAATAAAGACTTTTGTATATAACATCCACTGGGCGTTGGTCCTCTGTGAGCTGGGAACTAGCGGCAGTCCTGACAATACCTGATGATTACTTAGAGGTGATTAGTTTTCCTGTTAAGCAAATAATGGGTACAATGATGGAGTTTTCTGCTTCTCACAATTCCTTTGTCAGCTGAGTTTCTTCCAAACCTCTAATCTATTTTTGAAAAGACTCTTGGTAATAGTAATTGTCAGGGGTTCAGAAGGAGAGACACAGGAGGGGGAGCAAATGGAGAGTGAGGAGGAGGAGTACGAGGGGGGCGCAGGCAGTGACAGTGGCCAGAGTTATTCCACAAGCCTCTCTAGCGAATCGGAGGACTCACAGAAGGGAGCGCCGGTGGCCAGAGCAAGGGAGATTCCAAGGGAGAAACCTCAAGAGGGAGGGGCCAGCGGGGAGTCCCTGAACAGCAGCTGGAGATCAGGGCCAGCGTCTCCACCAGAGCGCAGTGGGGAGGGGGAGTCCCAGGAGTCGGGACCAGTGTCCTCACCACCAGAGGGAGGAGAGGAGTCAGGTTTGGCAACACCCACATCAGGAAGCGGGGAAACGGTCAGAAGGAAAGTCACCGGCTGGGCGCGCGCGCCAAGTTCAAATGTACAGGAGCGCGGCACAGCGGGGAGCCCGGGAAGGGAGCCAGGTCCTAAAGCCCGCCGGAGGGAGGGGCAAGACTCAGGAGGCTCCGCGTCAGAGGAGTCCAGGAAGGAGGGAACCCCAGAGGGCAGAAGGACCCAACGCAGGAAAGAGCAGCGCAAGAGGTGGAGCCGGGCTAGAATCTTAAACTGGTGTGGGTGGAGCAGTGAGTCAGAGGGGACTTAGCCGGTCTAGCGTTAAGACGTGGGCCTGCGCGCCCAGAGCTTGGAAATGGAAACTAAACTTCAATAAAGACTTTTGTATATAATATCCACTGGGCGTTGGTCCTCTGTGAGCTGGGACCTAGCGGCAGTCCTGACAGTAAGTCCCCTCTCTATTTTCACCAATTTTGCAACCTCGTGGAGTGCGGGAAAGCAGCGAGGGGTGAAGATTGGTGCTTCGCGAGCTCACGAAAAACAGGGAAATGACTACCGAAGAGAGGATAGCGAGTTTGCAAAACGCAGTGACGCAGTTGACTGCAGAAATTGCGGCTTCCAGAAAGAAAGAACAGGAAGCAGCTGCTGCCTGCCAGGATCTGCGAACCAGGTTAGAAGTGCTAAGTACACAGAGGCTACCCGCCACCAGACCAGAAGGGATTGGGCTGGGAAACAGAGGAGGGAGCCTGGTATCTCACTTCAATGGGGACCTGCAGGAGTATCCTAACTTCAGAGCAGATGTGATTTATGCATTGCAGCTGCTTGACAAAGACTTTAAAAATGAGGAAGAGAGAGTGGGATTTATTATTTCGCATTTACGGGGGGAGGCAAAATCGTGGCTGCGCAATCTATGGAGAGACAAGGATCCAGCCCTCCAAAATGCGACTGCCTTCATTAAAGTGATGGATGCGTGTTTTTTATCTGAGATTGATGTGGATATCGCTAGGAGGGAGATTCACGGACTAAGACAAGGTAAAGCCACTGTGAGGCAATATCATTCACGTTTTTTCGGATTGGTGAATGTACTAGCCTGGGAGAAAGAATCGCCTGCCGTCAGAGACCTGTTCTGGGAGGGGTTGAGCGGAGCTGTGAAAGACGAGATCGCAAGGGGGGGAAGACCCCAAACCACCAAGGAAGTGGTGGAACGGGCACTCTCCATTGGGGTTCGGTTGGAAGGACGCCCTTGGGGCAGGGAGGAAGGGCATTTGGGACGCACGCCAGCGAGAGGACTGCCTCCCTTCCCCAAGGAGGCGGCGCGCGCTCGATCCATGCCTCCGCTGGGAGGGGGAGAGGAGCCGATGGAGATAGGTGGTGCTAAGGCTCACTCCACGGTCGGAGCCCTAACTCCGGGAGCAGTCAAGATGAAGCCTCCTAGAGGAACCAGGAAGTGCTACATCTGCGACAGTGCTCAGCATATGGCAAAAGAGTGTCCCCAGCGGTTTCACAAGCATACTGCAGCCGCAGCGACAGTAACAGACGCAATTCAGCAGAGGGAGTCGCAGCAGGAAAACTCCACTGTCTGGCTGGAGATGGCGTCTCTGGGGACCAGCCAGACAAGTCAGTGAAGCAATCCCCAGGGATCTTACAGCCCACCGACCCCCTCCCACCCAAACCAGTAGTGCAGCTCACCGCATCCCTTCAGCTCCCCAATGGCTACTTGTGGAAATTCCCATCACCATCGACTCGGGGAGCAATGCAGATTTTATAGACATGCAGTTCCTCCAGCAACATGGCATAGCCCTTCTGCCAGCGGCGGTACCTCTGAAAGTCGTCACAGTGGACGGCAGGGAGCTACTGGGAGGGCAAGTGCTACAGCAGACGCCGCCAATGGTGATGCGCATTGGAAACCACCGTGAGGTCATCAGCTTCAACGTCACCCGCCTGTCAGACACGCCCATAGTGTTGGGAATGAGTTGGCTGGATAGGCACAGCCCGGCATTAGCTTGGTACCAGCGGCAACTGACCTTCGGCTCCTCTTACTGCGCAGAACACTGCATCCTGGCGGACTTGGAAGATGAGGGGCACGAGGATGGACCACAGCTGAACTTGGGCATGTTGCAAGCGGTGCCTAACAAATACAAGGAGTTTTTGGAGGTCTTCTGCGAGAAAGAGGCGGATAAGCTGCCACCCCACAGACCCTACGACTGCAAGATCGACCTCCTGCCCGGGGCGACGCTCCCGACGGGGAAACTGTACTCCATGTCTGAGGATGAATTGCAAGAGCTCAGGGAGTTCATAGATCACAACCTGAAGCGGGGATTCATCCGGGAGTCCAAGGCGGCAGGAGGCAGTCCAGTGTTCTTTGTAAAGAAGCGGGACACGCCCCAAAAGAGGCTGGTCGTTGATTTCCGCTTCTTGAACCTCAAGACCAAGCCCTCAGCCTTCCCTATGCCCAAGATTGATGACCTGCTGGCGACGGTGAGGAAGGGTCGCATCTTTACCAAGTTGGATCTGCGCGGAGCGTACAATCTCATTCGCGTACGGGAAGGCGACGAGTGGAAAACAACCATGTTTACGCCGCTGGGCACTTATGAATACAGAGTTATGCCTTTTGGATTAAAAAATGGTTCCCACTGCTTTCAAGCCTTCATGCATCATGTCTTGGCGGGTCTCCTCTACAAGAAGTGCGTCTGCTTCCTGGATGACATCCTGATCTTCTCGGAATCGCCGGAGGCTCACGAGAGAGATGTTAGGGAAGTTCTGCAGAGGCTGCGGGAGCACAGGCTGTACGCCAAGCTGGAGAAGTGCCAGTTCGACAAGACGGAGGTGGATTTCTTGGGCTACAAACTGTCCGACAAGGGACTGGCTATGGACGGTGCCAAGGTACGTGCAGTACTGGATTGGAAGAGCCCACGCAATAGGAAAGAAGTACAGAGGTTTGTAGGTTTTGCCAACTTTTATCGCAAGTTCATCAAGGGTTTCGCCATGCAGACAGCGGCCATCACCGACACCCTCAGTTCCAAGAAGAAGAGGTTCATCTGGACGGAGCAGGCAGAGCAGTCCTTTCAGAAGCTCAAGCAGCTCTTCGCTTCCGAAGAGAACCTACTGCACGTAAATCCCAGCAGGCCCATGAGAGTGGAGACGGACGCCTCAGACAGGGCCGTGGGAGCCGTTCTGTTGCAGCAAGACCACCAGGGGGACTGGAAGCCGTGCGCTTTCTACTCCAGAAAACTCAGCAAAGCGGAGCAGAACTACACCATTTGGGACAGGGAGTTGCTGGCCATACATGCAGCCTTCAAGGTGTGGCGGCACTTCCTCGTCGGAGCCAAGCACACGGTGCAGGTCCGCACAGACCATAAGAACTTGGAGTACTGGCGCACGGCGAGGTTCCTGAACCAGCGACACATCCGCTGGGCGGAGTTCTTTGCAGATTTCGACTTCAGAATTGAGTACATCCCAGGAAACAGCAACGTCTTGGCGGACGCGCTGTCCAGAAAACCGCAGTATCTGGAGGCAGAGGCACCGGCGGCGGCCAAGCACATTTTCACACCACAGGCGTGGGCATGCGCGTCAGCCACGGTGGACCTGGACGCGGTGCGCCGCGCGCTGCAAACGGACTCGTTCGCCCGAGCCAAGATGGAGGAGGTGTGCAGTGGCAAGGCGAGGGGCGACGAATTCCAAGTGCGCGACGGCCTGCTCCTACGCAAGGGAGTCCTCTACGTACCAGGAGACAGCCTCCGCGCGAAGGTCCTGCAACAGCTGCACGACGCGCCCAGCGCGGGGCACTTCGGCAAGGAGAAGACGGTGGACTTAGTAGCCAGAGACTTTTGGTGGCCTAAGATGCGGGGGGATGTCGCGGACTATGTCAATAGGTGCGACACCTGCCAAAGGGCTAAGCCTGTGCACCAGCCGCCGGCGGGCCTGTTGGAACCGCTACAGACACCGTTCGTACCGTGGGAGAGGGTGGCCCTGGACTTTGTCACAGATCTACCCAGCTCAAGGGGCAAGACGGCAGTGCTCGTGGTAGTGGACCTGTTCACCAAGATGGCCCACTTCATTCCGTGCGCGAAGGTGGCCACGGCCGAGCAGACCGCTAAGATGTTCATAGACCACGTGTTCAAGGTGCACGGCCTACCACGGTCTATTTTGTCCGACCGGGGGCGCCAGTTCATCTCCAACTTCTGGCAAAAGCTGATGGGATTCCTGAACGTCAAGGTCAGCCTGGCGTCGGCGAGACACCCGCAAACTAACGGGCAGGCGGAAAGGGTCAACGCCATCATGCAGCAGTACCTGAGATGCTACGCGAACCAGCAGCCATCAACCTGGGTGGACTATCTACCGTTGGCCGAGTTTGCCTACAACAACACGAAGAACGGGTCCACGGGGGTGACCCCATTTTTTGCCAACTACGGGAGGCATCCCAGAACCTTCCCGGGTCTGGACACAGTGCGGGAGGGGGAGCCACAGGGAGCAGAGGAAGTGGCAGCGGAGTTGCAGGAGATCCACGAGCAGCTCAGGAGGCAGTTAGAGTTGGCAAAACAGGCTTACAAAGTGCAGGCAGATCGACACAGGAGGGTTGGGGAGGACATCCAGGTGGGAGACTGGGTCTGGTTGGCAGCACAAGCAGTTCCAGCCAGATCGTTAGCCAAGAAGAAACTAGGGCACAAGCAGCTAGGGCCTTACCAAGTAGAGGCGCAGATCAACCCAGTGGCCTTCCGGTTGACACTCCCGGAGGGTTCCAGAATGCACCCGGTCTTTCATAGATCAGTGCTCACGCCCTACAGAGAGCCCCACAGGTTTCAAGCACCGGGGAAGGCGCCAGACCCGCTCAGAGAAGCGCCCAAAAAAGGGGGGTCGCCGAAAGGGGAGCCACTTAATGAAGCCACTGAGATTTTAGACTCAAGGTGGGGGGAGGACGGGATTGAATATCTTCTCGCCACAGAGGACACCCCGGCCAGCGCCAACAGGTGGGTGCCGGATTACGCAGTGGAAGAGCAGTTGCTCAAGGAAGAATTCCACACACTTTTCCCGCACAAGCCGATGCCGGCGGGCTTTTTCGAGGATTGTTTGTTCACACCCACACTCTCGGCCAGCACTTTCCGGGGTTTCTCGTCAGCTGAGGACTCGGCTCCGGGAGGCAGCTCTCCGGAGGGATCACTTTCAGGTTTTGGCACGGGGGGATCTTATTGGTGGGAGGACCAACCCGAAGTGGGCTGGCGCAGAGACATGCCGAAGGGGCCCTGGGAGGTGGACCCCCATCAAGCAACAGGGGGAGGAGGGCTCTTGGGTGATTTGGGGTCGAGCGCAGATTTCGAGCACACCGCGCAGGAGATGGAAGCGGAGGAGGTCGTCGTCGACGAGCCCATGGGGGACTTCCCGGACTTATCTCGATGGTTGCAAGCCTCAGGGGACGAGCTGTATCCTGGACTCACCCCTACAACAATGGAGCACCCGGAACCCGCACCGGAAGAGGGGGAGGGGGGAAGGGGGGGTTTCGAGGGGGGGATGGATGTCAGGGGTTCAGAAGGAGAGACACAGGAGGGGGAGCAAATGGAGAGTGAGGAGGAGGAGTACGAGGGGGGCGCAGGCAGTGACAGTGGCCAGAGTTATTCCACAAGCCTCTCTAGCGAATCGGAGGACTCACAGAAGGGAGCGCCGGTGGCCAGAGCAAGGGAGATTCCAAGGGAGAAACCTCAAGAGGGAGGGGCCAGCGGGGAGTCTCTGAACAGCAGCTGGAGATCAGGGCCAGCGTCTCCACCAGAGCGCAGTGGGGAGGGGGAGTCCCAGGAGTCGGGACCAGTGTCCTCACCACCAGAGGGAGGAGAGGAGTCAGGTTTGGCAACACCCACATCAGGAAGCGGGGAAACGGTCAGAAGGAAAGTCACCAGCTGGGCGCGCGCGCCAAGTTCAAATGTACAGGAGCGCGGCACAGCGGGGAGCCCGGGAAGGGAGCCAGGTCCTAAAGCCCGCCGGAGGGAGGGGCAAGACTCAGGAGGCTCCGCGTCAGAGGAGTCCAGGAAGGAGGGAACCCCAGAGGGCAGAAGGACCCAACGCAGGAAAGAGCAGCGCAAGAGGTGGAGCCGGGCTAGAATCTTAAACTGGTGTGGGTGGAGCAGTGAGTCAGAGGGGACTTAGCCGGTCTAGCGTTAAGACGTGGGCCTGCGCGCCCAGAGCTTGGAAATGGAAACTAAACTTCAATAAAGACTTTTGTATATAATATCCACTGGGCGTTGGTCCTCTGTGAGCTGGGACCTAGCGGCAGTCCTGACAGTAATAATAAGCAATAATGGGAATATTGTTGGCTCTGTACCGTGCCATGCTAATGAGTACTCCTTTTTCCGGATGGATACTAGAATCAGCAAGGGATACCCACATGACCTGAAAGTGTTGCTGTGCAATGCCAGGTCAATGATTCATAAGACCACTGCCATCCATGACTTGATCATGGATGGAGGACTTGACCTGGCATGTGTAACAGAGACTTGGTTGGATGAAGCAGATGGGCCTGTCCTTGCCGCTGCTTGTCCACCAGGTTTCTCTTACGCACAGCAACCCAGGTCATGTGGGCGGGGAGGGGGGGTTGCAGTGATTTTTAGGAAGTCATTAGTTTGCACCAGGCGTCCTATTGGGAAGACACAGTTTTCCGAGCACATGTTCTGGAAGTTGGGCAATAGGGGCAGTACGGGATTCCTTTTGGTGTACCGACCTCCCCGCTGCACCAAGGATTCCCTGCCCGAGCTGCTTCAGGTCGTGGCGGATGTTCTCCTGGAGACACCTAGCTTGGTTGTCCTAGGGGATTTTAACATCCATGCCGACACGACCTTACAAGGGTCTGCTCGGGACTTCGTGGAAAGCATGGCCTCCATGGGGCTGTCCCTGAATAAGTCTGGCCCAACCCATAGCCGCGGACATGCCTTGGACCTGGTGTTTACTTCTATGGATGTTGGTGATCTGACACTAAGTAAAAGCGAAACGAAAGAAGTGCCATGGTCAGATCACTTCCTGGTGCAACTGGACTTCTCCGCAACCCTTCCCCTCCGCAGGGAGGTGGGACCGATTTGGATGGTCCGCCCCCGCCACTTAATGGATCCAAATGGTTTCCAGAGAGTGGTAGGGGATGCTTTATCCCATGTTGATGGCCTTTCAGCCGATTCCCTGGTGGCCCGCTGGAATGTGGAGTTAACCAGGGCTATTGACTGTTTGGCTCCGAAGCGCCCTCTCCGATTGCATGGAGCCCGGAGAGCCCCGTGGTTTTCCACGGATCTGAGGGCAATGAAACAATCGTTGAGACGGCTAGAGCACCGGTGGCGGATAACTCATTCTGAATCTGACCGGACACAGGTTAGAGCTCAACATCGAGCCTACCAAGTGGCGATAGCGACGGCAAAGAAGACTTTCTTCACCGCCTCTATTGCATCTGCAGAAAACAGCAGCAGGAGACTTTTTCAGGTGGTTCACAATTTAGCGGAACCACCTGCAACATCGGGGCCCAGTACGGGCCACATGTTCTCCTGCAATGATTTTGCAAAGTTTTTTGCATTTAAAATCGCTCAGATTCGGGAAGAAGTAGACTCCACCGTGGGAGCAGGGCTGGGGCGGGAGAGTGCTAGAGTCCTGTCTAGTCAAGTTGTGTGGGATCAATTCCAATCTGTTACCTCCGAGGATGTGGACAGGCTGCTTGGACGAGTGAAGCCAACCACCTGTCTCCTGGATCCTTGCCCATCCTGGCTTAGAAAAGCTAGCCGGGAAGGACTGGGCGATGGGCTTCGTGGGGTGGTGAATGCTTCCCTCCGTGAGGGAGCCTTCCCAGACCCGCTGAAAGAGGTGGTTATTAAACCACTTCTTAAAAAACCAATTATCGCCCAGTCTCAAACCTTCCATTCTTGGGCAAGGTGATTGAGCGAGTGGTTGCTGAACAACTCCAGGCACGCCTGGAAGAAGCGGACCATTTGGATCCCTTCCAGTCGGGATTCAGGACTGAAACTGCCTTGGTCGCACTGGTTGATGATCTCCGGCGGGCTAGGGACAAAGGTGAGAGCTGTTTCCTAGTTCTGCTGGATCTCTCAGCGGCGTTTGATACCATCGACCATAACATCCTTCTGGACCGTCTTGAGGGGCTGGGAGCTGGGGGCACTGTCATACAGTGGTTCCGCTCCTTCCTCCTGGGCCGTGTTCAGAAAGTGGTGGTGGGGGATGAGTGTTCAGACCCCTGGGCTCTCACTTGTGGGGTGCCTCAGGGTTCTGTCCTCTCCCCCATGCTTTTCAACATTTACATGCAGCCACTGGGAGAGATCATCAGGAGGTTTGGGCTGGGTGTTCATCAGTATGCAGATGATACCCAGCTCTACCTCTCTTTTAAATCAGAACCAGTGAGGGCAGTGAAGGTCCTGTGTGAGTGTCTGGAGGCGGTTGGAGGATGGATGGCGGCTGTCAGGACTGCCGCTAGGTCCCAGCTCACAGAGGACCAACGCCCAGTGGATGTTATATACAAAAGTCTTTATTAAAGTTTAGTTTCCATTTCCAAGCTCTGGGCGCGCAGACCCACGTCTTGACGCTAGACCGGCTAAGTCCCCTCTGACTCACTGCTCCACCCACACCAGTTTAAGATTCTAGCTCGGCTCCACCTCTTGCGCTGCTCTTTCCTGCGCTGGGTCCTTCTGCCCTCTGGGGTTCCCTCCTTCCTGGACTCCTCTGACGCTGAGCCTCCTGAGTCTTGCCCCTCCCTCCGGCGGGCTTTAGGACCTGGCTCCCTTCCCGGGCTCCCCGCTGTGCCGCGCTCCTGTACATTTGAACTTGGCGCGCGCGCCCAGCCGGTGACTTTCCTTCTGACCGTTTCCCCGCTTCCTGATGTGGGCGTTGCCAAACCTGACTCCTCTCCTCCCTCTGGTGGTGAGGACACTGGTCCCGACTCCTGGGACTCCCCCTCCCCACTGCGCTCTGGTGGAGACGCTGGTCCTGATCTCCAACTGCTGCTCAGGGACTCCCCGCTGGCCCCTTCCTCCTGGGGCTTCCCCCCTGGACCCCCCTTCGCTCTGGCCACCGGCGCTCCCTTCTGTGAGTCCTCCGATTCGCTAGAGAGGCTTGTGGAATAACTCTGGCCACTGTCACTGCCTGCGCCCCCCTCGTACTCCTCCTCCTCACTCTCCATTTGCTCCCCCTCCTGTGTCTCTCCTTCTGAACCCCTGACAGCGGCTAACAGATTGAGGTTGAATCCTGACAAGACAGAAGTACTGTTTTGGGGGGACAGGAGGCGGGCAGGTGTGGAGGATTCCCTGGTCCTGAATGGGGTAACTGTGCCCCTGAAGGACCAGGTGCGCAGCCTGGGAGTCATTGTGGACTCACAGCTGTCCATGGAGGCACAGGTCAAATCTGTATCCAGGGCAGCTGTGTACCAGCTCCATCTGGTACGTAGGCTGAGACCCTATCTGCCTGCAGACTGTCTCGCCAGAGTGGTACATGCTCTGGTTATCTCCCGCTTGGACTACTGCAATGCGCTCTACGTGGGGCTACCTTTGAAGGTGACCCGGAAACTACAACTAATCCAGAATGCGGCAGCTAGACTGGTGACTGGGAGCGGCCGCTGAGACCATATAACACCGGTCTTGAAAGACCTACATTGGCTCCCAGCACGTTTCCAAGCACAATTCAAAGTGTTGGTGCTGACCTTTAAAGCCCTAAACGGCCTCGGTCCAGTATATCTGAAGGAGCGTCTCCTCCCCCATCGTTCTGCCCGGACACTGAGGTCCAGCTCCGAGGGCCTTCTGGCGGTTCCCTCACTGCGAGAGGCCAAGTTACAGGGAACCAGGCAGAGGGCCTTCTCGGTAGTGGCGCCCGCCCTGTGGAACGCCCTCCCATCAGATGTCAAAGCGATAAACATCTACCTGACATTCAGAAGACATCTGAAGGCAGCCCTGTTCAGGGAAGTTTTTAATATGTGACATTTTAGTGTATCTTTCATCTTTGTTGGAAGCCGCCCAGAGTGGCTGGGGAAACCCAACCAGATGGGCGGGGTACAAATAAATTATTATTATTATTATTATTATTATTATTATTATTATTATTATTAATTTTAATGTTTTCTTGTTTAAGGAGAAATATATTAGTTTGCTCCCTTCCTTGCTAACTTTCCTGCTGTGGAATTCTTGAAAACTGGCAAATTTTAGCCATTAAACAGGAACTTTGAATAGAAAGCATGTATTTGCTTCTGTGATCCAAACAAAGTGATCTTTTTTAATTTCTCCATTCAGTTTATACCTGCTGGGATGTATTTTGGTAATGCACTCCATTGGTATGTTCTTTTCGGTGCTCTTTCCTTGCCTGAAAAACAAGCTCCTTTTTATGACTTGCATTTTGTAGTGAAAGAATGCTAAGGATGCCTTTAGCATAAAACATTTTTTTCACGGCGGGTTCACTAGTGACAGTGAAGCAGTGAATATACCTATCATTGGGTGAAGAATGGAAATGTCCACTGTAGGGAAGGTGGACCTGTAGGCCCATCTAGATGTTGCTAAACAATATCCCCAATCTTCCCTAGGCAGCATGGCCAGTGGTCAAGGATGATGGGAACTGGATGGGGACTGGCTTCCAGAGGACCAAAGATTCTCCATTCCTAGTGCAGGTAGAAGAATTGTAATTATTCCACCACAGGGAAAAATAATACATAGTGTGTCTGTGGGGGGGGGATACAGATGTGTGTATGTTTGTGTGTCACAATTCATCTTGCTGTTTTGTGTCAACATAAGCTGAGTTCTTTTCTATTCTTGCTGGATGCTCAAGAAACTGCCAGTGTAACGAGATGTCACACACAAGGATGTCAACTCTTAGTGAAGCTTTTGAGAGCGTTTCAATTTTAGAGGATGGTTGAAGGCAAAAATTGGGAGACTTCATAGTGAAAATGGATCGAATGCCCACCTTTTAAATTTGTTTTTAAAATAACGTTTCTATCTGTCAGATTGAAGAGCATCTTGAAAACATGACTGCCATGAACAAGCACACAAGCAGCTAATAATGCAAACAGCAAGACTCTCTGTATAGTTTGTCTCCCGCCTCTCAATGGCTCTTTAACTAACCTTTTGATTTGGGGTCCTTTGTATGACACCATATGCAGCTTTATTATTTGCATCTGAAAAGGATGCAGGTACCTTTCCCTTTCAAGATATTGTGTGATAATTTTACTTTTATGTAAGTGGAAACTGCTTTACCAGTCTGATGCTGGGGTCACACAAACCCCAATTAGATGGTGGTGGTGATGTTTGAAAGATTTGCTTGACTGACCCCAAATTAATATAAAGAGGATGAAATTGTATTGAGGAAGATTGTGGATTGTACAGGGGTAGACGTATACAGGAATGAAGGCCTCTCATTACCTGGAACATTAATGATCCAGGCTCACTCCCAAATAGGAGATGGGTTTGGAAAGAATTTAAAAGAGACAGAAAGAGATTTTAATTCAGGAAATTCACCAGAGGAGCTACCGTTGATTTTTGCGCATATTTCCTAAGCACAAAAAAGGTTGTGTTTTGTATTTCTTAGTTCCTAGCACACTCCCCAGTCCTATATGCCTGTCTGCAGAGTTAGTTTCACTCATGCTGTCAGGCAACTAAGTTTGCCCTGACTCTCTTCAATTTCCCTGGCATTGGTGCTCTATGGCCAAAGGATGCTGCTTCTTGCATCTGTTCACTCACTGTAGTAATGCCAACTTTCCCCACTTAGGCAAGTTAGAACCAGGGCTTTTTCTCAGCTGGAACTTGCTCGAACAGATCCAGCACCTCTCAGGTGGAGAACAAGGGAAGTGTTCGTGAATTCTGGCACTTTTTTAAAAATAGAAAAAATATTAAACGCGTAACAAAACATGAAGCTGAAATATATCGACCAGACAAAATTTCAACGAGTAACAGGTTTTTTTAAATAATTCACATATGTAGTAAAAAGGTGCCATCGTGCCATTCTGTGAGCTATGGTAAAATAGCATGCATATCTGCAGCAAAGCAAAAGGGAAAAGTGCCCCATTTCTGCTTTCAGATGTATACTAGGAATCAGTTTTGTGAACTTTATGATACAAAAAGCTAACCATTTTTTTTAAGCAGCAACCCAAATATAACTATGAAACAAAACGTATCAAGAACTATACAACCACTACACCTCATTCGGATGCTGTGCCAATGAAGTAGTTCATTTATTAACTTATTAAAAGAAAAGCCACTCCTAATATATTTTCCCTTTTTATGTTTTTAAAGTAATTTTTATTGAGTTTTCCATTAAATCATATTCACATTTTGTTACATAATTCTATGACTTAATATATTGCTCTGTAAGAGCATCGACCTCCTGCCCTCCCTCTTTCTGACTTCCACATAACTTTCCATATTCTTCGCATTTCTATAAGCACTTATTTACCCTTTGTCAAATTATACTATTTCACCTTATTATCGGTAAATCAGTTCCTTATAGTTACATTACAAAACATTTCAATTCAAGCCTACAAACGTTTTCAAATGTTTACAATTTTCTTTCATAAATGTGTTCCAGTCCTTTGGAAACAGTTCGTCACGCTGATTCCGGATTATGTTTTCGAACTCCATCATCTTGACCTGCCAGTCTTCCAGGATTGGAAGTTCCTGCTGCTTCCATTTCTGAGCCAGAAGTGTCCTTGCAGCCATTGTGGCATACATAAACATGTTTACATCACTTTTATGTATTTCCTCACCAATTAAGCCTAATAGAAATGCCTCTGGTTTTTTATTAAAATTATATTTCAAAACCTTTTTTAACTCGTATATTATGTCCCAGAAGGCTTTCACTTTAGAACAAGTCCACCACAGATGGAGGAAGTTCCCCTCCTTCTCCTTACACTTCCAACAATTTTTGTCTTGATTTCTATACACCTTAGCAAGTTTGGCATGTCTAATATACCATCGATACATCATCTTAAATATATTTTCTTTGAGTGACACACATGCTGTGAATTTAATTGTTTCGGTCCACAGTTTTCCCCACCTTTTAAAATCAATATTGTGCCCCAAATCCTGGGCCCACCTAATCATAACACTTTTTACCTCTTCATCCTTTGTGTGCCATTCCAGTAGAAACTGATACATTTTCGACAGTATTTTCATTTTACTACCCAGCAATTCTGTCTCCAATTTAGATTTGTTACTTCCAAATCCGTTTCTTTTATTATCCTCTCTAAACACATCTTGTAACAATCGGTTACCTTTCCTCTTAGTTCTTCGAATGTCTTTAACTTTATTTTATTATCACTTCCATCAGCAAGTCTTTGTATGTCGCCCATTCAGTTCCCATATTTATTTATTTTTTTGACTGCAAAAGCCTCCAGAGGTGAGAGCCACCTCGGAGTTTTGCATTCCAATAATGTTTTATGTCTGCTCCACACCTCATACAATGATTTTCTAATAGTATGGTTCAAAAACTCTCTGTGCATTCTGACCATTCTGACCACAGGTAGGCGTGCCATGCGAATCTGTTGTCAAATCCCTCCAAATCCAATATATCTGAATTATCTAAGGTTATCCTGGGTGGCGCTGTGGGTAATACCTCAGCGCCTAGGACTTGCCGATCGCATGGTCGGCGGTTCGAATCCCCGCGGCGGGGTGAGCTCCCGTCGTTCGGTCCCAGCTCCTGCCCACCTAGCAGTTCGAAAGCACCCTTAAGTGCAAGTAGATAAATAGGGACCGCTTTACAGCGGGAAGGTAAACGGCGTTTCCGTGTGCTGCTCTGGTGGTTCGCCAGAGCAGCTTCGTCACGCTGGCCACGTGACCCGGAAGTGTCTGCGGACAGCGCTGGCTCCCGGCCTCTAGAGTGAGATGAGCGCACAACCCTAGAGTCTGTCAAGACTGGCCCGTACGGGCAGGGGTACCTTTACCTTTTACCTTATCCATTCTCTCAACCAACAAAAACACGCTGCCTCATAGTAAATTTTTAGATCTGGCAGGGAAAAACCGCCTCTTTCTTTTGCATCTGTCAATATTTTATACTCAATTCTTGGCTTTTTAACCTGCTAGATAAATTTAGACAATCTTCTTTGCCATACATTAAATTGTTTTTGTCAGGGGTTCAGAAGGAGAGACACAGGAGGGGGAGCAAATGGAGAGTGAGGAGGAGGAGTACGAGGGGGGTGCAGGCAGTGACAGTGGCCAGAGTTATTCCACAAGCCTCTCTAGCGAATCGGAGGACTCACAGAAGGGAGCGCCGGTGGCCAGAGCGAAGGGGGGTCCAGGGGGGAAGCCCCAGGAGGAAGGGGCCAGCGGGGAGTCCCTGAGCAGCAGCTGGAGATCAGGACCAGCGTCTCCACCAGAGCGCAGTGGGGAGGGGGAGTCCCAGGAGTCGGGACCAGTGTCCTCACCACCAGAGGGAGGAGAGGAGTCAGGTTTGGCAACACCCACATCAGGAAGCGGGGAAACGGTCAGAAGGAAAGTCACCGGCTGGGCGCGCGCGCCAAGTTCAAATGTACAGGAGCGCGGCACAGCGGGGAGCCCGGGAAGGGAGCTAGGTCCTAAAGCCCGCCGGAGGGAGGGGCAAGACTCAGGAGGCTCAGCGTCAGAGGAGTCCAGGAAGGAGGGAACCCCAGAGGGCAGAAGGACCCAGTGCAGGAAAGAGCAGCGCAAGAGGTGGAGCCGGGCTAGAATCTTAAACTGGTGTGGGTGGAGCAGTGAGTCAGAGGGGACTTAGCCGGTCTAGCGTCAAGACGTGGGTCTGCGCGCCCAGAGCTTGGAAATGGAAACTAAACTTTAATAAAGACTTTTGTATATAACATCCACTGGGCGTTGGTCCTCTGTGAGCTGGGACCTAGCGGCAGTCCTGACAGTTTTGTTCCACTGATAACCGGAATTGTCTGAAATCAAAACAACAATCTCAGTAACACGTTCATTTTGATAGTTGAGATTCTACCCATCATTGATAATTTCATTCTAGTCCATATCTCCTGATCTCTCTTCACTTCATTCCACACCTTTTCATAGTTGTCTTTAAAGAGGTTTATGTTCTTAGATGTGAGCCAGACTCTAGGTATTTTACCTTTTTTTCTATCAACATACCTGTCTTTTGTTGTAGTTCTCCTATTTCTTTACTGTCCAAATTTTTATTTAATATTTTTGTCTTATTTTTCTTGAGCTTAAAGCCTGCTAATTGCCCATACTCGTCAATCTTTTTCAAAGCTTCTATTGCACTGGACATAGGTTGTTCTAAATTCAAGACAACGTCGTTGGCAAAGGCCTTATACTTATATTCTTTTGAGCCTACACCAATCCCCTTTATTTCATTTGTTGCTTCTATTTTCCTCAACAGGACCTCTAGTATTGTTATAAATAACAATGGCGATAGCGGGCACCCCTGTCTGGTTCCCTTTGTTATCTCAATTTTGTCTGTGAAGTTATTATTAACTATCAATTTAGCATATTGTTCCGAATAAATAGCCCGAATACCATTTAAACGTTTTTCACCGATATCCATAAATTCTAAATTTCTTTTCATAAAATGCCAAGACACATTATCAAATTCTTTTTCAGCATCCAGAAACATTGGGCGGCTTGTTTGTCTCTCCTGGAGTCCAGATATTCCATTACAGTGGTGCCCCGCAAGACGAACGCCTCGCAAGACGGAAAACCCGCTAGACGAAAGGGTTTTCCATTTTGGAGGCGCTTCGCAAAACGAATTTCCCTATGGGGTTGCTTCGCAAGGCGAAAAAATCTTGTGTCGTCCCCCCCCCCCCGCGGTTTTTTTCCGCTTTTCCCGCCCTTTTCTTAAGCCGCTACGCCGCTTATCAGCTGTTCCGCTGATAAGCCGCTTAACAGCTGATCGCTGGAAGCCACTTGACAGCTGTAGCGCTAATCCGCTAAGCTGTCAATGGGCTTGCTTCGCAAGACGAAAAAACCGCTAGACGAAGAGAATCGCGGAACGAATTCTTTTGGTCTAGCGAGGCACCACTGTATATCAATTATATTTCTTTCTTCCCGCTCCCCCCACGGAATAAATTTATTCACAGGAAAAAAAGGTGCGTGGGTTTTTTAAAAAGTGAAATCACTCTCATCATTTATTAAGTTAAAAAACAGCAATTGAAAATCAGACATTGCATTTCGAGGCCTCCATGGCAAACTCAAATCTGGTTGCAATATTTTTTTTTGGGGGGGGGAGGAGGATCTTGGCTTTTTTAAAAGGGATTCGGCATTCGGGGAATTCCAAGATGCAGGATAGAGACGCATTCGGGGCGGGCTAAAGACCTCAAGGGATCCCACTCTGACATTTGGAAATCTCTCCTCTCCTAGGGCTCCCTTCTGGCTAGCCTAAGGGAGGAGGGAGGGGCAGGGCTGCCTGCCCTGGCGTTGGGAGATGGGGGCCACATGGGGACAGAACGGGGTGTCAAGGGGCCATGGCGATCCAGCCGAGGATGAGGAGGGAACCACCATACGGGTTGGAAGAGACCACAAGGGCCATTGAGTCCAACCCCCTGCCAAGCAGGAAACGAATATACTGGCAAATAATTTGTAATCATTATTTAGGAGCGAGACTGGCCTATAATTTTTCACCTGCCTTATGTCCGTGTCTTGTTTGGGAATTAGTGCAATATGGGCTTCTTTCCAAGTAATATATTTTCTTTTTTTAAGAGGAAAAACACATTGGTTTAAAACGTTATATATTTCCAGCCTGATGTAGGGGCTGTGTTGTTGTTTTTTAAGCCAAATTCAATGGAAATGCATTGTTTGAAGAGTGAATAGATGTATATGCAGAATATGTAAACGTGCACTGTGAAAGCTTTGTAATATTACTTTTGTGATTTTGGGTAAAATTGATGGATGAAGAAAGTGTTGAACTAAAAGCAAACTGTGTGCTTAACTTGTGTTTGTATCTTTTCGTTTCTAAAGGGACCTTTACAAATTGAATTTAAAATAAACAAGCAAACTCCAAAATTTAAAAAAAAAATTGAAAAAATAATACTGGTTGGAGCTTTTCTCTGCTTCCTCTAGCTACTCTCCCACAATATATACTGCTGGGGAGGACAAAGCATATGCACAGCTTTGCCACCCATCTCTCAATATGCCCTATACATTTTACTTCTGGTTGGGCTGGAGCTGGCATTTTTCTGATGTCAGCACATTCTGTCATTGTTGCCTCAAAGCCAATAATATTTATGCTTTAAAAATGCAGAGAAAAGAACGATAATAGTTATTTTATATGGGTACATGGACAAAGTCTTGTTTGCTATGGCAAGTAAAAATTGCACAAAAGAAGAAAAAGTAATTCCACCAGACTTAAGAAATCCATCTTAATATCATTCATAGAGCAATAAATAGCATTAAGTGGGCCAATCCAGACATAGATTGTGTGCGCAGTTTGATCCATCTTTTAGATTTAGGGGAGCTAGTCTCAAACGTTTGTTGGGGGAGACTTAGGTTTTTGGGGGGGGGAGTTATTTGTCCTGTCTTCACGCTTTTTATGATGGAGGACCACTGTAGCCACCCCCAACGACACGTTCTCAAGATGGAGGAGGAGGGAACAGCTGCAGTCGCCTGCGGTTCCTGCGCAATGTTTGCCATCTTGCCAAAGGTTGCAGGCAGCTTTACCTGTAGCAATTGCACGTTGATTGCCCTCTTACAAGACAAAGTCCAGCAACTGGAGGAACGTGTAGCTACGCTCCAAAGAATTAGAGAGCTGGAGCTCTTCTTGGAAGCAACAGAGCACACCGTCTCCACCAAGGAGGAGACAGGGGACTCCGCTGAGAAGGAGGCTAGTTCACCAACACAGGAGCCAGATATATGGAGAAACGTGACTCAAAGAAGTAGGAGGCCCAGGGTTCGCTCTGATTGTTTAGAAATACACAATCGCTTTGAGGTCCTCTACCCTAGCATGGAAGACGAAGAGCAGACTCCATTTGAGGATCTCTCCCTCATTACAGTCGATCAGGTATATGAAGACGAGCAGCAAAGTCAGTCCTCAAGGAATGTGCAGGCGACCTTGGAACGGACAGCTCACGGAAGAACCCCGACCAGACCTAAGAGGAGGCGTGTAGTGGTGATAGGGGATTCCCTACTGAGGGGAACAGAAGCAGTGATCTGTGGGCCTGACAAGATGTCTCGGGAAGTGTGCTGTCTCCCCGGGGCTAAGATCCAAGATGTAACTGAACGACTGCAAGGAATCATAAAACCCACTGACAAATACCCCTTCCTCTTGGTTCATGTGGGAACCAATGGCACTGCAAGCAATAGCCTCCAGAAGATCAAAAGAGACTACGAGGCTCTGGGCAGGAAATTGAAGCAATTAAATGCACAAATTGTCATCTCATCTGTCTTCCCAGTTGAACGACGTGGCCCAGGGAGAGAGGGAAGAATAGTGGAAGTGAACAGCTGGCTTCGCAAATGGTGTAAACAGGAACGATTTGGATTCTTAGATCACGGACTGCAGTTTCTTGAAGATGGACTTCTGGCAAGCGATGGGCTGCACCTCACAACGGTTGGGAGGAATGTTTTTGCCAAAAATCTCAGAAACCTCATCAGGAGGGCTTTAAACTGACTAATGTGGGGGAGGGAGACAGTGCTCCTGAAGGTAGGAGTCTATCAATTGATGAAGATGATCATCCAAATGTCATAGACCAAATGGGGCAAACAGCACGCAAACCTAGTGGTGGGAGGAAAAAATCCTTAAATAAGAGACACGGGGGAATGATTAATGGGCTTCAATGTCTCTACACTAATGCGCAAAGCATGGGAAAGAAACAAGATGAGCTTGAGCTCTTGGTACAGCAAACTAAATATGACATAATAGGCATCACTGAAACCTGGTGGGATAAGTCCCACGATTGGAATGTAATAATGGAGGGATACAATCTATTTCAGAGAAACAGACCAGACAAGAAAGGAGGAGGAGTGGCGTTATATGTCAGGGATGTGTATACCTGTGAAGAGATCCAAGATTTAGAACCTCAAAGCCAAAGTGAGAGCATTTGGCTCAAAATTAAGGGAGAGAAGAATAACAGTGACCTCATTGTGGGAGTTTACTATAGATCCCCAAGCCAAACGGAGGACATAGATGATGCCTTCCTGGAACAGATGGCCAAGCATGCAAAAGGAAGGGAGATAGTAGTAATGGGGGACTTCAATTACCCGGATATTTGTTGGATGTCAAACTCAGCCAAGAGCATAAGGTCAAACGGCTTCCTCACTGGCCTTGCAGACAGTAAGAGCTGTTCGACAGTGGAATTTGCTGCCAAGGAGTGTGGTGGAGTCTCCTTCTTTAGAGGTCTTTAAGCAGAGGCTTGACAACCATATGTCAGGAGTGCTCTGATGGTGTTTCCTGCTTGGCAGGGGGTTGGACTCGATGGCCCTTGTGGTCTCTTCCAACTCTATGATTCTATGATTCTATGAGATCATACAACCCTAAACCACTTGGAGACACAAGATGGATTTTGTTCCAGTCAAATAAATCACTTATTTTCTAAGGGAGCAATATTTACAGCAGTGGAAGGGGAACAAATTAACACTATTTTCAGTATAGAAAAGGCCCAGGGGTGGAATTAAGATGTATAGGCACATCGATCCCACCCACCCCTCACACCCTTTATTTATTTTTTATTAATGAGAACCTACAAATCCACTGTTTTATGGAATTGTAGTTGAACAAGGGAAACAAGAAAATAGTATTGCCGCTCTCTTTTATTGGTTTTGTTAAAATAGGATTTTCCATTCTGACTGGCCAATTTGACTGCAGCAGCCTGCTGCTGATATTATGGATAATGTTTTCTGAATGAAACTTGGATCAGAATGTTATGCTGTCCTGCATCTCAGATGGAAATAGGAACACTCTTCCTGGCCCATTCAGTTACCACCACCCCCGCTACTGCAAACTGCAGCAGTCTGATTGGTCCTAGAACAATAGGCTCCCAAATGCAGCAGTCTGATTGGTCCTAGAACAATAGGATTCAGGACTTCTGGTCGCAGCCACGGACCTGACGCAAGCGGGATTTTCTCGGAGAGGGAAAATCCGGGCTTTCGGGGGGAATCGGGGGTGCTACAGGGTGCGGTAGCCCCCCAAAACCCCTCTGGAGGGAGACCAGAGGATCAAGATCCCAGCGGAGCCAACAGCGGATCGCCTGGCCGTCAGGTAACTCCGTAAAAAGGAGCAAAGAGAACGGCGGGCGGAGAAGCAGGCACCGGGAATCCATTGTCTTCCCCCCGAAAGCGCAGCCCCAGGCTTGCAAGGCAAGTGGGCGATTGTCAATTAACAAGAAATTCGAACCGATTTGGATTTATAATTGGATTTTTACAAAAAGGAAGGTTTCGGAGTAAAAAGAAAGATTGAAAAACGGAGGTCAGCTTCATCTGAGATCGAATAGCAACGCACGACTGAGAGCGGAGTCGGAAACGAGAGGTTGGTGAAACAGCAAGCGGTTTGAACTTCTTCCTCTGAGAAAGTTTGTAAAAAAGTTATATACAGTGTTGCAAATAGTTGCAAATAGTTGCAAAAGCGGGTAGAGGAAGCAGAAACTTGTTTATATACGACTGTGGAGGGGTCTTCGTGTAACGATTGGTTTGACAGACCTCGGGAAACGGGGAAGCCTGGCTGGTGGTGAACCGAGGCAACAGCCAGGCGGGAGCAACAGCGAAAGTCCTCAGCTCGGACACCCCAAAGCAAGCATAATGTTGAAGGTGGTCCTAGAGCTCCCGAATGGCCACGCGGTGGAGGAGTTGGCTTTGGTGGATTCCGGAGCTTCGGCATCATTTTTGGAGAGCCAGTGTGGTGTAGTGGTTAAGAGCGGTAGTCACGTAATCTGGGGAACTGGGTTCGCGTCTCCGCTCCTCCCCATGCAGCTGCTGGGTGACCTTGGGCCAGCCCCACTCACCTCACAGAGTGTTTGTTGTGGGGGAGGAAGGGAAAGGAGATTGTTAGCCGCTTTGAGACTCCTGAAGGGGAGTGAAAGGCGGGATATCAAATCCAAACTCCTCCTCCTCTTCAAGGAGTTTGCAGAGCAGCACCAACTGAACCTGAGGCCTTTGGATTTTCCGCTGCAAGTCACTACAATTGATGGGAGAGAACTGTTGGGAGGTGAAGTGACCCATCAAACGCCTCCCATGAGGATGCGGGTGTCTACCCACTCCGAGGTCATCGCCTTTCACGTGGCCACGTTGGCGGGTCTGCCTATCAATCATACTGGGCATGAGCTGGTTGGCCTTGCACGATCCGGTGGTCTCCTGGCATCAACGGTCACTGATTTTTGGGTCGGCGCACTGCATGGAGAACTGCCTGGGCCTAGAGCTACCTCGACGGTTGGAGGCCGGGATGGCAGCAGCATGCAAAGCAGGGACGACCAAAATTCCTCCGTATTATCGGGACCTACAGGAGGTGTTCAGCGAGAGGGAGGCTGACACGTTGCCACCGCATCGACCGTATGATTGCCAGATCACCCGGATCCTGGGGGCCACGCTGCCGGTGGGCAAGCTCTATTCCATGTCGGAGCGAGAGATCAAGGACCTGAAGGACTTTATCGAGAAAAATCTAAAGAGAGGATTCATCAGGGAATCCAAGGCGGCAGGGGGGGAGCCCAGTGTTCTTTGTGGACAAGAAATCAAAGTCGAATTTTATTAGAAACATAGTCGAATTTTATTAGACTTAACCATCCAGGAGTCCATTACCTTTACCTTTAGTTCTTTGCTTCCATTTTAATGAGGGAACAGAAATATGTGAAAAGCAATGTTGCCCAATGTTATTTGATAATATGTCACAACAGGCCCATTGCTCTGAATCAAATTCAATGCAACAAACCAGCAAGGGAAAACATTAAATTTAGGGAAGCTTTTAATGTTTGGCGAACTATTGTATTTTAAGATTTTGTTGGAAGCCGCCCAGAGTTTTAATGCCCATGTTTTAATGTCCTTTTAATATGTTTTAAAGTAAAAGATTCAAGAAAGATCCTTCTTCTGGGGCCTGCCTGGTGTTAGCCTGTGTGTAGTTCAGATTCGGAAGTTTGATTGCATTTCCTGCCATTTGAGTGCAGAGTGCTCTGTGTCAGAGCTGGCCACACCTCCTTGCAGGCATGCCTTAAATACCATGGGCCTCCAACCATTTGGGCCATCTGACCAAGCAAGGCAACTGTCCAACTGCAGCACCCCCGATTCCTTTGTCAACAATGGTAGGCTTACTGGAAGGAAATGGATGGAGTATGAAGAGCCTTTTTCACTCATTGCAGCTTTTGAGCAGGCAGGGCATGTGGAACCATGCCTTCTCTTTGCAAGATCACATCTACAATGTGGATTTCAAGCAGTTTAGCCAGTGCAACTTAAGGATGGGCTTCTCTCATCATATCACATGCTCCTTCAATGCCTTATCCACCAAAGTTATGACTATTGCTATGGTGAAGACAAAACCTCCAAACGGGGTAATTCTGTTTGGAGGAAAATTCCTTCCTGGCTCTGAAAATGGCAACCATTATTGCGTGGCTATACCCTCCCCCCCACAGGTGGAACAAATGAAGACAAAGACACAGAGTTTTAGGTTAATGGGCGAAAATGGCCACAACTTTATTGATTACAGGAAAGAAGGGTATTGGCTTTTAGGCATTGGCCCCTAACCGACTATCCGGTCTAACCGGGAAGGGTTAAACACCAACAGGGGGAGCCACCCGAGATGCGTATCCCTAGGCGCTCCCCGAGGGGTTACCGCTCGGGGGCGCGCTTTAGGCCCTAGCCTCCGTAGGTTTCGGACGAGGCGTCGCCCCTCGGAGTCCTTTAACGAACTACCCTTCAAGCATTGGGGGAGGTGATGGCGTTCCTCCCCCCCAACCTCATCTGCATAACAATACCCCGGCCAATGCCTACCGCCAAAACCAAGGAAGTTGTGACGATTGCTACGAGGTAGGCGAAAAAACCAAGTGGCTCACAAAACCAGCCAATTTGCCAAATGGAAAAACTCTTACCAGGCCCCTTGCGGCGACCAGCCGAAGCCCATAGCAAGGTCAGTGTCGGCCTAGAGGGCGGGTGGGTGGGAAATCGCGCCGTCTCCGGAGAAAGAAGGGGCGAGCCAAGGGCTGCCCCGACCTTAAGTGGCCCTTTACGGTCACGCCCCTGCCGCCAGCCGATTGGCTGGCGTCACAGGGGATGCATAATTAGGGGAATCCCTGCCTCCCGCGAGGCTGGCGCCAGCCTCGCGAGAGCGAATGTGGGCGGGTCGTGATCCCGCAACCCCCCTTCCTCCTGACGATCGGAAGGGGCATTGGACCACAACAAAGCCAAGGAATGCAGTGCCCTAGAAGGACAATGTTAGCTTACATAAACACACAGCATCATTAAATGGGGGGGGGGGATAAGGAGGGTTTTTCTGCAACCAACTGTGGAGCCTGGGTTCAGATACAGACAACCTTTATCGGGTCTAAAGGCCTGTCAACCTGGCCTGTTTGGATTGGCCACAATTCAAGTAAAAAGATGGTGGCAAACCTGCCACTCCCCCGTGACTGGTCTAGGACAGGGGTCAGCAAACTTACTGTGCCTCGGTCCAGTGTCTCCAGCGCCGATCGCGCAGCAGGCCAGAGTGCGGGGGAGTGCTTGCCCATATGCGTGCGCACATGCTATTTCCGGTCACTTCCGGGTCAGAGGAGCATCGGAAATAGCTTGTGCAAGGACCCCTTGTAAACAAAAAGATACAAGAAAGATCCTTCTTCTGGGGCCTGCCTGGTGTTAGCCTGTGTGTAGTTCAGATTCTGCAGTTTGATTGCACCCAAATGGCAGAAGATGCATCGTGCTCTGTGTCAGAGCTGGCCACACCTCCTTGCAGGCATGCCTTAAATACCATGGGCCTCCAACCATTTGTGCCATATGACCAAATAAGGCAACTGTCCAACTGCAGCAGCCCTGTTTCCTTTGTAAAAGACGATGAGGAACCCAACAGAGGATGAAGTACCAAGGCACTGATGCCCCTGCTATTTGCAGAATTCTAATGATCCCAGCAGAGCTGATTCTCTACTGAGGACTTGTTGCCTCAGTTGGCCGGAATGACTGACTGCAGGTACAAGGCAGGGCAGACCTCGTAGACACCCAGGGCTTTAGCCCCCTCAATACTTCTAGGAAGGGTGCTCAGTCCCCCCAGTATTGAGGGGACCGCCATCCCCCCCCACCAGGCTGTTGCTGTGGCCACAAATGACTGTCACCAGCAGCCGTGGGAGGCCAAGGGCCCTGTTAGCCACGAGGGACATGCGACAAATATGAATGGCCACGCCTGGCAGGGGAGGCAAAGATGGAGGAGAGGGGAGGGGGGGGGGATTTGATTTAATCCATTTGCATACTGCAGGGTATCATAACAGGTTTCCAAACAAATAAACAACTTTTAACCAAGAGGAAGGAACCAGAATGATTGGCAACTCAAACTAGAGCAAAATCCTTAGTTTTTCACCCCATCTTAATGCAGCCTACGGGCGTAGGTACCTGAGCGGGATGTACGACAGATGTGGATGAACACATCTAGGTCACATTGAGGAATTTGACCACACAGACGGGCCAGTGAGTGAAAGATGAAGGAGAATTTGGAATGTTAATAACTCCTCCCACCCATCTCAGGCAAACTGGTGGGGCAGCTACATGCATTCTCAGAAAACACAAGATTGTTAAATCCATTCCCAGCTGGATTAAATCCTGGCCATGGGGGCTCAGCCCGCCCCCCCCCCCACTATCCCCCATCGCCAGGTTGTAGTTATGGGGCTGCAAATGACAGTCACCTACAGCTGCAGGTGGCACACACCATAGGTAGCCGAGTGGGACATGAGAGAATCAGAACAGGTGGAGTCTTCACCATCTATCTCCTATGAGAGAAGCACCTGTGACAGTAAGGACCCCTTTCTAAACCAAAAGATACAAGAAAGCAGGGGTAACGGGTATATGGGGCTTCAGCCCCCTCAATATTTCTAGGCAGGGGGATCAGTCCCTCCGATACCGAAGGGGCCGCCACCGGCCACTGCTGGGTTGTTATGGGACTGCAAGTGGCCATCTTGAGCAGCCACAGGAGGCATGGGATGTAGGTAGCCAAGTAGGACATGCGATGGACGTGGATGGACACCCCTGGGTCACATCTGAGGAATTTGACTGCAATTTGGCAAAAAGCTGATTACAGAATAGCAGCTGTCTCTTGAATTGTGCCCGCCATCCCTTCTCCTGCCTGTGAGTAGCTGCTTGCTCTGCCTATGCAGCTTCAGTAAAGTTAGCCTTGAAAAGTTTGTGCATTTCTAAATTTGTCTGGCAGGGCAAGAAACCCAGAATAAAATTTAAGATTTTAACTGATGCAAAGGAAAGGGGGGGGGGATTTGCCCTGCCAGATTTTAAACTTTATTATGAATCAGCAGCTTTCTGCTGGTTGAAAGACTGGCTGCTTCTTGAGAATATAGACATTTTGGATTTAGAAGGTTTTAACAATATTTTTGGGTGGCATGCATAAAGGTTTTAAAAATCATATTGTCAGGAAAGCATTGTATAATGTTTGGATTAAATATAAAGACTTGCTGGAAAATAAAACTCCAAGGTGGTTGTCGCCAATGGAGGCAAAGTCTGTGAAAAGACTCAATATGGAGTCCAAATGGCCGAAATATTGGGAAATTCTGGAACAAGAAGGGGATAAACTGAAATTGCAGAGTTTTGAGAAATTAAAAGATAAAGTGTGAGAGTGGCTTCATTATTATCAAATAATGGAGGCTTACAAGTTGGACCAGAAAATTGGCTTCCAGGTGGAAAAATCAAAATTGGAAACAGAATTGTTAGAACCCAAAATTAAGAATTTGTCAAAAATGTATAACTTGCTGTTGAAATGGAATACGCAGGATGAAACGGTTAAATCAGCTATGATCAAGTGGGCACAAGATATTGGTCATAACATTATGTTTGTTGACTGGGAACAGTTGTGGACCACCGGTATGAAATTTACGGCATGTAATGCCCTAAGAGAGAATATTATGAAAATGATCTATAGGTGGTACATGACCCCAGTCAAGCTTGCAAAAATCTACCACTTGCCTGATAACAAATGTTGGAAATGTAAAGAAAATGAAGGTACATTCTTTCACCTTTGGTGGACGTGCCCAAGGATTAAGGCTTTCTGGGAAATGATCTATAATGAAATGAAAAAAGTATTTAAATATACCTTCCTGAAGAAACCAGAGGCCTTTCTCCTGGGCATGGTCGGCCAATTGGTGCCAAAGAAGAATAGAACATTCTTTATGTATGCTACAACAGCAGCAAGAATACTCATCGCAAAGTATTGGAAGACACAAGATCTACCCACCTTGGAAGAATGGCAGATGAAGATGATAGACTACATGGGACTGGCAGAAATGACTGGCAGAATCCAAGACCAGGGAAGAGAGACGGCGGAAGAAGATTGGAAGAAATTTAAGGACTATCTTAGGAAATATTGCAAAATTAATGAATGTTAGAATGATGTTGGTTTAGAAATTAAGTGGTTTCCAGCTGTAATGATTAAGTAAAAAGAAAAGAAGGGTTCAAAATTAAATGAAAATTAAGGGAGAAGATTTGTTGAATTAATAATTAGAAATTGGAATACAGAAAGGGGAGGTATGAGGAGGTCGGGGAAGTAAGTTATAAGAAAATAAGGGAACGAAACCTTATTTGTTTTTAAATAGTTTTTAGTTTTGTATTTTGTCTTTTTTATATCTGTTATTTTCTGTGTTTGTCTTTTGTTTTTGCTATTGTTTTTTCTTTTTTCTGTATAATTTTTAAAACTTTAATAAATATCTTTTTAAAAAATATAAAAAAATGAAAAGTTTGTGCATTCTGGCCCCACCATTCTCCCACCACCACCGCCACTGCTTACCTATTTGCCTACTTTTCACCTTTGAATCTCTGGATTAGTACATGTGGAATGTGCACACAAGCACAGAGAGTGAAATGTAAAGTATTGCACTTGGGCAAAAAAAAATGAGAGGCACAAATACAAGATGGGTGACACCGGGCTTGAGAGCAGTACATGTGAAAAGGATCTTGGAGTCTTGGTTGACCACAAACTTGACATGAGCCAACAGTGTGACGCAGCAGCTAAAAAGGCCAATGCAGTTCTGGGCTGCATCGATAGAGGAGTATAGCATCTAGATCAAGGAAAGTAATAGTGCCACTGTATTCTGCTCTGGTCAGACCTCACCTGGAGTACTGTGTCCAGTTCTGGGCACCACAGTTCAAGAAGGACACTGACAAACTGGAACGGGTCCAGAGGAGGGCAACCAAAATGGTCAAAGGCCTGGAAACGATGCCTTATGAGGAACGGCTAAGGGAGCTGGGCATGTTCAGCCTGGAGAAGAGGAGGTTAAGGGGTGATATGATAGCCATGTTCAAATATATAAAAGGATGTCACATAGAGGAGGGAGAAAGGTTGTTTTCTGCTGCTCCAGAGAAGCGGACACGGAGCAATGGTTCCAAACTACAAGAAAGAAGATTCCACCTAAACATTAGGAAGAACTTCCTGACAGTAAGAGCTGTTCGACAGTGGAATTTGCTGCCAAGGAGTGTGGTGGAGTCTCCTTCTTTGGAGGTCTTTAAGCAGAGGCTTGACAACCATATGTCAGGAGTGCTCTGATGGTGTTTCCTGCTTGGCAGGGGGTTGGACTCGATGGCCCTTGTGGTCTCTTCCAACTCTATGATTCTATGATTCTAGGTGCTGCCAGTCAGAATAGACAACACTGTGCTTGATGGACAAACCAGCTGGCCTGGTATAAAACAGCTTCCTATGTTCCTAAAACTCACTTTGAAACAGCCTGGTGTTCTCTGGACTGGCATAGTCTAGTAATCCAGGTTATCAATGGTAGCAGCAGAGATGAATTTCTGAAACAAACTTGACAAGACTGAGGGTTTTTGCTGTCAGACCTGCTAAGTTTGTCTGCAGTTTTGTGCTAGCTTCCTACACACACCGCTCCCATCTCCCTCATTTATTAAATGAATGACACGTTTCAAAGTTGGGGGGGGGGGGGAGCGCAATCTTAGGGAACAGACAAATAAAGTGCTAAGTGCCAGCTAGCTGAAAATGGAAAAATATAACATGCTATGGAGCCTGGCAACCCAACAAAGCAAGATGCATATGCGGGGGCACTAACAATGAGCAAAAAAAAGGAGGCGAGAGCACAGTTTAGCCTTTAGAGAAGCAGAGGGGCTTATGGAATGTTTGTGTCAAGTTTTGCAACCTCTGGGGAACTTGCTTGTGATGCTGCAGTTACTTGGCACAGAGAAACGAAACATCACATCTCTCTTAACTGAACCATCCTACAGACTGGAAGTACTGTACATTACGAGTGCATGGCGAGTTGCTGCCAAATGTTTGCCTGCTTGATTTCCCTAGCACATAAGCAGACTTCAGCTGAAATCACATGTGGGCATGTAAGCATGAACTGAACTACTGACTGAAACACTGGCAGGCATTTCTGTGGACACAGATGTAATTTTCTTCCAGCTATGATCATGGGGACAGCTGTACCTGACTCTGTTTACAGTCCAAATTGCATTAACATTTCCCTGGTTGGAAAGACAGACACAGCCGAAGAGGGTACATCTGGTCAAGTGTAGAAGGAAGTCAGAAAATGGGTGATTGATACCCAAGTCATTTCTTTCCCCTGGGATGTAAACAGGTTTTGCCTTCTCACCCACACCCCACCACTTTCATGTGACAAAGAGTGTTCTCCTTAATGGAGAGCGCTGGTTGCGGTGGGGTCTATCAGGCCACCCCCCCCCCTTGGTTGCCAGGCAGGATTGGAAAGTTGGCCTGTGGCAATGATTAGTTGGTTGAGTTGCTGGGGCAATTTATGTGTTGCAATTTGGTGGGAGGGATCTAATGCTTTATATTCTGTGCACGCAGCTTGGAAACTTTCTCTTTGCTGCGTGCATCGGAATACCCGCCCGCCCGCCCGCCCTCCCTCCCTCCCTAAATTTAAGGGTTTTTGTTATAAAGCTTCTGAATTTCATGGATTAGGAAGTACTGAAATTTTCTAATATATATAAATGTATTAGCTGGGCTTCTATGGGTGAAAGAAAATCAAAAGCCTTTCTGCCTCGCCCCTTTCTCCTCTAAGAACGCTGAAGCCTCATTATCAACAGCTATCTTTCCCCAGCTATTCCTTTTCCAGCTTCTCTTCCAGCTAGAGTCCCAATAGCATCCAAAAGAGTCACAGATTCTCCATTACTATTAGCAAACAACTATGGGAACTGTAAGTGACGATTGTTTAAATGTTTTCACACTTAATCTTAAAATAGCACAATCTTTTGGAAACATTGGCTTTGAAATTTTTGGTCCGGGCCTAAAGCTTAAGCTTGAATAACGCCTAAACGCAATAGGCTATGCAAAGCTGCCTTTGCTTTTTGCTACTATAAAAGTTGTATTAATATTTGGTTTTTATGTAGTAGGAAAACTGATAAACCAAATGTTAAGTAGGTACAAATATTATGTCTAAGTAAATAATTTTCCGCACACACAAACAAAAAAGATAGTTCCCGTCCTCAAGTTTACAATCTCATTCCTAATCCTTTTTGGGTAGTCTGAAAGCTTTTTTCTTTCTTTTTTAAGGTGGGGGAAACCCGAAATGAAAGTAGGAATGTGTTTAAGCTAAAGTTGAATTGTAATGTTTGTTTATAATGCTTCTGAATTTCATGGACTGGGAAAAGCCTCAATGACCTTGCTCCCAGCCCTTCCCTTGCTGCAAAAAATAAAATAAAAATATCTACAACCACAGGAGTTTTACTCCACATTGCCTTAGATGGCTAAGCTAACATGTTTAATTGGAGAAAAATCATTACTAGCATTTGTTAAGGATTGGAAGTTTCCTATGGACCTTTTGTGTGAAAGAGAAAATGAACTTGCAGTATCTGAATTTGAAGATTGAAAAAAAAAATACTCTCTTTAACATTCTGTTTTCTATAAACTAGTATCATACGTAGCTACCGAGACCCAGAAGTCCTTTTATTCTAGTCTCTCCCTTTAGTTGTTTTCTTTCTTTCCCTTTGTCTTCTACTTTTGTTTTCTCTTTTTCTTGTATTTTCTTCCTTCTGACTTTCTTTCTGCTCTTTCTTAGCTTAAGTAGCTGTTTTAACTCAGTATATTATAAAATATATATTTATAATGAATATTATTTCTGTCTGTCTTAGAATAAGTATCAATCAATAAATACAAACTTTTTTAAAAAAGGATTTTTACACCACAAACTCTTTCCCCAGTGTTATATCGCAAACTATTCCCCCAAGGAAAACACCCTAGCAGTTTCTTGCTGCAGCCCCAGCCCTGCCCCAAACCTCACCCTGCCAGCCCCACAAATCCCACTCCCAGCCAAGTTCTGTATGGCTCGCCCCTTCCTTCTCCTCCATAAGTACCCTGAAGCCTAATTTGCAACAACTGTGTCTTTCCTCAGTTGCTCCTAATCCTGCAGATATCCTCCACCTGCTGTCCAGGGACCCAATGCAGCATCTATGCAAGAGGGAAATCCAGAGGCCTGACATCAGCACACCCTGTGGCATGACTGCACAGCCTATAGTGGCAAAGGACTGAGGACCCCCGAAATTTAAAAGAAGGGGTGGGCCCCTTCAAAATTCCCTGGGACAGTGAGACTTTAACACTCCCTATCATAGGCGCCGACTCCATGGGGCCTGAGGGGGCCCGAGCCCCCTCAAAAATTCGTTTGGGGGGCTCTGCCCCCCAATAATTTAAGAAAATTATATTACTGCTGCGAAGAGGCGGGAGGGAGAGGAGGCCCCTTGGGAGGAGCGGGCAGGTGCTGGGGCGGCAGCGCCGGGCGGGGGCCGAGGGGTGGGCGCCCCCCTGCGCGGGCATCGCCTCGCCGCCGCCGCGGGTTTGGCTGGGCCGCCGGCCGAGGGGAAGCGCCAAACAAGGCCAGGATCCAGGCCCGCCCCGCTCTCCTTATTTGGTGCCCGGTTCCGGCTCCCGGGTGGCCTCCTCCCACCCGCTCTCG
The DNA here is from genome assembly GCF_964106915.1 of Podarcis gaigeae. Classification (NCBI taxonomy): domain Eukaryota; kingdom Metazoa; phylum Chordata; class Lepidosauria; order Squamata; family Lacertidae; genus Podarcis; species Podarcis gaigeae. Next base: position 70,245 of record NW_028153361.1, read on the forward strand.
CTACCAGTGGAAAGAGAGACGGAGGTGCAGCGGAACCCGCAGCCTTTGCAGGCGCCGCCCGGCCGGGGGAGGGGAGCGCGGAGGAGCCCCGCGGGCCTGGGCCCGGCCAGCCGAGCCCTCCCGAATTGCGCCCCGCAGCCAGGATCTTGTGGCGAGGACCCCGGTATGGGCCCCCCCAATATTTTTTATAAGTCGGCGCCCCTGCTCCCTATGGTGTGCTTGAGATATCTAGGGGTCAAGGTACTCCCAAAATTTTCAATAGGCGTGGGCCCCCTCAGAATTCCCTGGGATCACACAATCTCAGCACACCCCCATGTTGTGCTTGTGACATATACAGGATGGGGAGGCCAAGGACTCCAAATTTTCAAGGGGGTGCCCCCCTCAAAATACCCTGGAGCGGTGTGATGTCAGCACATGCCATCTAAGGGGACATGGGCTGAGGGCCCCCAAAATGTTGAAGCCCCCCCAAAAAAAATTCCCTAGGGTCCTGTCATGCAATTTCAGCACACCCCATGTTGTGCTCATGCCGTCTAGGGGGACATGGGCTGAGGGCCCCAAAATGTTGAAGCGCCCCCCCCCCAAATTCCCTAGGGTCATGTCATGCAATTTCAGCACACCCCATGTTGTGCTCATGCCGTCTAGGGGGGCATCGGCTGAGGGGCCCCAAAATGTTGGAGCGCCCCACCCCCCAAATTCCCTGGGGTCCTGCAATTTCAGCACACCCCATGTTGTGCTCATGCCGTCTAGGGGGACATGGGCTGAGGGCCCCCAAAATGTTGAAGCGCCCCCCCAAAATTCCCTAGGGTCATGTCATGCAATTTCAGCACACCACATGGTGTTCTTGTGCCATCTAGGGGGGCATCGGCTGAGGGGCCCCAAAATGTTGAAGCGCCCCACCCCCCAAATTCCCTGGGGTCATGCAATTTCAGCACACCCCATGTTGTGCTCATGCCGTCTAGGGGGACATGGGCTGATACCCCGGGATGCACCACTGAATTTTTCTTCAAACATCTGTGGGCCTGGTGTGACACGATATCAAATTTCATTGGACAAAAATTGTTTTTCACACATGCATGCTTCTCTTCCCCCCCTTAAAATGGAAGCAACTAAGTAAAGATACACTGCCTCCGATTCTCATAACCCTTAGATTTTCATAGGCAGCTGTCTGCAAAGGTCATCCATCAGGGCGACCAAGACTGACTCAGTTCTTCGGCCAGGATTGAACCCAGATGGGCATGGATTTAAATCATCTGTGTTTTCCAAGAATTCTTGTAGCTGCCCCACTGCTATCGCCTCCTATGACTAGGCGGACAATGACCTTTTAACACACTGAAAGCTCCCAAGTCCAAAAGGTGTGAAGGGGGCCAACTCCCACTTGCACGGGCAAAGGCACTTTATCTGCGACTGGTGCCACCCACCCAAGCCACTGTTTGAACGGCTGAGATGTAGGAAACATCACAATATCATACTCTGGGAAGGTACTGTCAGTACAGGACTGGACCAGAGCAGGCAGTCTGAATTGTCAACCATTTTGCATTCTATATTCCCTATCTTTTAAACAACCCTCGTTTGTTGCGGCAGTTTTGCGGCTCTTAAAAGCCAGAAGGGTACTAGCAGCAGGACCAAGCTACACCCCTCAGCTGTTTAGAACCTTCCTTAGGCACCATTTATGCATGATCTTTGTTTTGCAGCCTTTTCAGAGCATGAGGTTAATCCCCTGTTCTCCTTGTTTTCCTAAAGAAAATGTGATATTCAATGTTTTTGGGGGGGTTTTCAATTTTTTTAATTGATTTTCCAGCTCTGACACGGCGCACGATGCATTTTCTGCCATGTGGGTGCAATCAAACTGCAGATTCTGAACTACACGTGGGCTGATACCCCGGGATGCACCACTGAATTTTTCTTCAAAAATCTGGGGGTACACCACCTAAGCTTTGAGCTACCTCTCCAATAGTGACCCATCAACACCAAACAGTTTGTCGTTGGCTTCCTTGGCATAGTTCTTCAAGTAGGAGGCTTCCTTAGCAAAGTAAACAGTAGCAAAGTAAACTGCGCTATTAACTGACAAGGCCAAGCAGGCGTTCAAGATGTCTGTGCAAATAGGCTTTATCCAGGACGCTCCTGTGCCATGGAAAAGGTCTCTGTCCAAGGAGGTCTGGTCCTCTACTGAGTGTATCTGGGAAATGTGCCTCTTCTGCCTTCTGATAGGCTACACCTGAAAAGAGCCACTTCTGCCATTGTGAAAGCTGAGCCCTCTTGAGGTGGTAGGAGGACCCATGCAGCAGGATAAAGCCCACAAAAAACACCAAGAGGATCCTCTCCTGCGAGGGCTACAGTGCGAAGGACTGGAGCAAGAAACCATAAACAGTGTGCAGGAAAGGTAAATGTTTGTAAAACGATCCTGAGAATTTGTTGGGCTGCAGACTTAGGCAAATTTGGGCTGAGGGGAAAAAAAGTCCTGAAAACCATTCTCTTAGAGTTAGTTTTTCCATTATTAATGATACTTGGATGCTTCATATATAGTTAGTGCTGATGAATAAAGTATACCTGATTATTACTTAGAGGTGATTAGTTTTCCTGTTAAGCAAATAATGGGTACAATGATGGAGTTTTCTGCTTCTCACAATTCCTTTGTCAGCTGAGTTTCTTCCAAACCTCTAATCTATTTTTGAAAAGACTCTTGGTAATAGTAATAATAAGCAATAATGGGAATATTGTTGGCTCTGTACCGTGCCATGCTAATGAGTACTCCTTTTTCCGGATGGATACTAGAATCAGCAAGGGATACCCACATGACCTGAAAGTGTTGCTGTGCAATGCCAGGTCAATGATTCATAAGACCACTGCCATCCATGACTTGATCATGGATAGAGGACTTGACCTGGCATGTGTAACAGAGACTTGGTTGGATGAAGCAGATGGGCCTGTCCTTGCCGCTGCTTGTCCACCAGGTTTCTCTTACGCACAGCAACCCAGGTCATGTGGGCGGGGAGGGGGGGTTGCAGTGATTTTTAGGAAGTCATTAGTTTGCACCAGGCGTCCTATTGGGAAGACACAGTTTTCCGAGCACATGTTCTGGAAGTTGGGCAATAGGGGCAGTACGGGATTCCTTTTGGTGTACCGACCTCCCCGCTGCACCAAGGATTCCCTGCCCGAGCTGCTTCAGGTCGTGGCGGATGTTCTCCTGGAGACACCTAGCTTGGTTGTCCTAGGGGATTTTAACATCCATGCCGACACGACCTTACAAGGGTCTGCTCGGGACTTCGTGGAAAGCATGGCCTCCATGGGGCTGTCCCTGAATAAGTCTGGCCCAACCCATAGCCGCGGACATGCCTTGGACCTGGTGTTTACTTCTATGGATGTTGGTGATCTGACACTAAGTAAAAGCGAAACGAAAGAAGTGCCATGGTCAGATCACTTCCTGGTGCAACTGGACTTCTCCGCAACCCTTCCCCTCCGCAGGGAGGTGGGACCGATTTGGATGGTCCGCCCCCGCCACTTAATGGATCCAAATGGTTTCCAGAGAGTGGTAGGGGATGCTTTATCCCATGTTGATGGCCTTTCAGCCGATTCCCTGGTGGCCCGCTGGAATGTGGAGTTAACCAGGGCTATTGACTGTTTGGCTCCGAAGCGCCCTCTCCGATTGCATGGAGCCCGGAGAGCCCCGTGGTTTTCCACGGATCTGAGGGCAATGAAACAATCGTTGAGACGGCTAGAGCGCCGGTGGCGGATAACTCATTCTGAATCTGACCGGACACAGGTTAGAGCTCAACATCGAGCCTACCAAGTGGCGATAGCGACGGCAAAGAAGACTTTCTTCACCGCCTCTATTGCATCTGCAGAAAACAGCAGCAGGAGACTTTTTCAGGTGGTTCACAATTTAGCGGAACCACCTGCAACATCGGGGCCCAGTACGGGCCACATGTTCTCCTGCAATGATTTTGCAAAGTTTTTTGCATTTAAAATCGCTCAGATTCGGGAAGAAGTAGACTCCACCGTGGGAGCAGGGCTGGGGCGGGAGAGTGCTAGAGTCCTGTCTAGTCAAGTTGTGTGGGATCAATTCCAATCTGTTACCTCCGAGGATGTGGACAGGCTGCTTGGACGAGTGAAGCCAACCACCTGTCTCCTGGATCCTTGCCCATCCTGGCTTAGAAAAGCTAGCCGGGAAGGACTGGGCGATGGGCTTCGTGGGGTGGTGAATGCTTCCCTCCGTGAGGGAGCCTTCCCAGACCCGCTGAAAGAGGTGGTTATTAAACCACTTCTTAAAAAACCAATTATCGCCCAGTCTCAAACCTTCCATTCTTGGGCAAGGTGATTGAGCGAGTGGTTGCTGAACAACTCCAGGCACGCCTGGAAGAAGCGGACCATTTGGATCCCTTCCAGTCGGGATTCAGGACTGAAACTGCCTTGGTCGCACTGGTTGATGATCTCCGGCGGGCTAGGGACAAAGGTGAGAGCTGTTTCCTAGTTCTGCTGGATCTCTCAGCGGCGTTTGATACCATCGACCATAACATCCTTCTGGACCGTCTTGAGGGGCTGGGAGCTGGGGGCACTGTCATACAGTGGTTCCGCTCCTTCCTCCTGGGCCGTGTTCAGAAAGTGGTGGTGGGGGATGAGTGTTCAGACCCCTGGGCTCTCACTTGTGGGGTGCCTCAGGGTTCTGTCCTCTCCCCCATGCTTTTCAACATTTACATGCAGCCACTGGGAGAGATCATCAGGAGGTTTGGGCTGGGTGTTCATCAGTATGCAGATGATACCCAGCTCTACCTCTCTTTTAAATCAGAACCAGTGAGGGCAGTGAAGGTCCTGTGTGAGTGTCTGGAGGCGGTTGGAGGATGGATGGCGGCTGTCAGGACTGCCGCTAGGTCCCAGCTCACAGAGGACCAACGCCCAGTGGATGTTATATACAAAAGTCTTTATTAAAGTTTAGTTTCCATTTCCAAGCTCTGGGCGCGCAGACCCACGTCTTGACGCTAGACCGGCTAAGTCCCCTCTGACTCACTGCTCCACCCACACCAGTTTAAGATTCTAGCTCGGCTCCACCTCTTGCGCTGCTCTTTCCTGCGCTGGGTCCTTCTGCCCTCTGGGGTTCCCTCCTTCCTGGACTCCTCTGACGCTGAGCCTCCTGAGTCTTGCCCCTCCCTCCGGCGGGCTTTAGGACCTGGCTCCCTTCCCGGGCTCCCCGCTGTGCCGCGCTCCTGTACATTTGAACTTGGCGCGTGCGCCCAGCCGGTGACTTTCCTTCTGACCGTTTCCCCGCTTCCTGATGTGGGCGTTGCCAAACCTGACTCCTCTCCTCCCTCTGGTGGTGAGGACACTGGTCCCGACTCCTGGGACTCCCCCTCCCCACTGCGCTCTGGTGGAGACGCTGGTCCTGATCTCCAACTGCTGCTCAGGGACTCCCCGCTGGCCCCTTCCTCCTGGGGCTTCCCCCCTGGACCCCCCTTCGCTCTGGCCACCGGCGCTCCCTTCTGTGAGTCCTCCGATTCGCTAGAGAGGCTTGTGGAATAACTCTGGCCACTGTCACTGCCTGCGCCCCCCTCGTACTCCTCCTCCTCACTCTCCATTTGCTCCCCCTCCTGTGTCTCTCCTTCTGAACCCCTGACAGCGGCTAACAGATTGAGGTTGAATCCTGACAAGACAGAAGTACTGTTTTGGGGGGACAGGAGGCGGGCAGGTGTGGAGGATTCCCTGGTCCTGAATGGGGTAACTGTGCCCCTGAAGGACCAGGTGCGCAGCCTGGGAGTCATTGTGGACTCACAGCTGTCCATGGAGGCACAGGTCAAATCTGTATCCAGGGCAGCTGTGTACCAGCTCCATCTGGTACGTAGGCTGAGACCCTATCTGCCTGCAGACTGTCTCGCCAGAGTGGTACATGCTCTGGTTATCTCCCGCTTGGACTACTGCAATGCGCTCTACGTGGGGCTACCTTTGAAGGTGACCCGGAAACTACAACTAATCCAGAATGCGGCAGCTAGACTGGTGACTGGGAGCGGCCGCTGAGACCATATAACACCGGTCTTGAAAGACCTACATTGGCTCCCAGCACGTTTCCAAGCACAATTCAAAGTGTTGGTGCTGACCTTTAAAGCCCTAAACGGCCTCGGTCCAGTATATCTGAAGGAGCGTCTCCTCCCCCATCGTTCTGCCCGGACACTGAGGTCCAGCTCCGAGGGCCTTCTGGCGGTTCCCTCACTGCGAGAGGCCAAGTTACAGGGAACCAGGCAGAGGGCCTTCTCGGTAGTGGCGCCCGCCCTGTGGAACGCCCTCCCATCAGATGTCAAAGCGATAAACATCTACCTGACATTCAGAAGACATCTGAAGGCAGCCCTGTTCAGGGAAGTTTTTAATATGTGACATTTTAGTGTATCTTTCATCTTTGTTGGAAGCCGCCCAGAGTGGCTGGGGAAACCCAACCAGATGGGCGGGGTACAAATAAATTATTATTATTATTATTATTATTATTATTATTATTATTATTATTATTAATTTTAATGTTTTCTTGTTTAAGGAGAAATATATTAGTTTGCTCCCTTCCTTGCTAACTTTCCTGCTGTGGAATTCTTGAAAACTGGCAAATTTTAGCCATTAAACAGGAACTTTGAATAGAAAGCATGTATTTGCTTCTGTGATCCAAACAAAGTGATCTTTTTTAATTTCTCCATTCAGTTTATACCTGCTGGGATGTATTTTGGTAATGCACTCCATTGGTATGTTCTTTTCGGTGCTCTTTCCTTGCCTGAAAAACAAGCTCCTTTTTATGACTTGCATTTTGTAGTGAAAGAATGCTAAGGATGCCTTTAGCATAAAACATTTTTTTCACGGCGGGTTCACTAGTGACAGTGAAGCAGTGAATATACCTATCATTGGGTGAAGAATGGAAATGTCCACTGTAGGGAAGGTGGACCTGTAGGCCCATCTAGATGTTGCTAAACAATATCCCCAATCTTCCCTAGGCAGCATGGCCAGTGGTCAAGGATGATGGGAACTGGATGGGGACTGGCTTCCAGAGGACCAAAGATTCTCCATTCCTAGTGCAGGTAGAAGAATTGTAATTATTCCACCACAGGGAAAAATAATACATAGTGTGTCTGTGGGGGGGGGGGATACAGATGTGTGTGTGTTTGTGTGTCACAATTCATCTTGCTGTTTTGTGTCAACATAAGCTGAGTTCTTTTCTATTCTTGCTGGATGCTCAAGAAACTGCCAGTGTAACGAGATGTCACACACAAGGATGTCAACTCTTAGTGAAGCTTTTGAGAGCGTTTCAATTTTAGAGGATGGTTGAAGGCAAAAATTGGGAGACTTCATAGTGAAAATGGATCGAATGCCCACCTTTTAAATTTGTTTTTAAAATAACGTTTCTATCTGTCAGATTGAAGAGCATCTTGAAAACATGACTGCCATGAACAAGCACACAAGCAGCTAATAATGCAAACAGCAAGACTCTCTGTATAGTTTGTCTCCCGCCTCTCAATGGCTCTTTAACTAACCTTTTGATTTGGGGTCCTTTGTATGACACCATATGCAGCTTTATTATTTGCATCTGAAAAGGATGCAGGTACCTTTCCCTTTCAAGATATTGTGTGATAATTTTACTTTTATGTAAGTGGAAACTGCTTTACCAGTCTGATGCTGGGGTCACACAAACCCCAATTAGATGGTGGTGGTGATGTTTGAAAGATTTGCTTGACTGACCCCAAATTAATATAAAGAGGATGAAATTGTATTGAGGAAGATTGTGGATTGTACAGGGGTAGACGTATACAGGAATGAAGGCCTCTCATTACCTGGAACATTAATGATCCAGGCTCACTCCCAAATAGGAGATGGGTTTGGAAAGAATTTAAAAGAGACAGAAAGAGATTTTAATTCAGGAAATTCACCAGAGGAGCTACCGTTGATTTTTGCGCATATTTCCTAAGCACAAAAAAGGTTGTGTTTTGTATTTCTTAGTTCCTAGCACACTCCCCAGTCCTATATGCCTGTCTGCAGAGTTAGTTTCACTCATGCTGTCAGGCAACTAAGTTTGCCCTGACTCTCTTCAATTTCCCTGGCATTGGTGCTCTATGGCCAAAGGATGCTGCTTCTTGCATCTGTTCACTCACTGTAGTAATGCCAACTTTCCCCACTTAGGCAAGTTAGAACCAGGGCTTTTTCTCAGCTGGAACTTGCTCGAACAGATCCAGCACCTCTCAGGTGGAGAACAAGGGAAGTGTTCGTGAATTCTGGCACTTTTTTAAAAATAGAAAAAATATTAAACGCGTAACAAAACATGAAGCTGAAATATATTGACCAGACAAAATTTCAACGAGTAACAGGTTTTTTTAAATAATTCACATATGTAGTAAAAAGGTGCCATCGTGCCATTCTGTGAGCTATGGTAAAATAGCATGCATATCTGCAGCAAAGCAAAAGGGAAAAGTGCCCCATTTCTGCTTTCAGATGTATACTAGGAATCAGTTTTGTGAACTTTATGATACAAAAAGCTAACCATTTTTTTTAAGCAGCAACCCAAATATAACTATGAAACAAAACGTATCAAGAACTATACAACCACTACACCTCATTCGGATGCTGTGCCAATGAAGTAGTTCATTTATTAACTTATTAAAAGAAAAGCCACTCCTAATATATTTTCCCTTTTTATGTTTTTAAAGTAATTTTTATTGAGTTTTCCATTAAATCATATTCACATTTTGTTACATAATTCTATGACTTAATATATTGCTCTGTAAGAGCATCAACCTCCTGCCCTCCCTCTTTCTGACTTCCACATAACTTTCCATATTCTTCGCATTTCTATAAGCACTTATTTACCCTTTGTCAAATTATACTATTTCACCTTATTATCGGTAAATCAGTTCCTTATAGTTACATTACAAAACATTTCAATTCAAGCCTACAAACGTTTTCAAATGTTTACAATTTTCTTTCATAAATGTGTTCCAGTCCTTTGGAAACAGTTCGTCACGCTGATTCCGGATTATGTTTTCGAACTCCATCATCTTGACCTGCCAGTCTTCCAGGGTTGGAAGTTCCTGCTGCTTCCATTTCTGAGCCAGAAGTGTCCTTGCAGCCATTGTGGCATACATAAACATGTTTACATCACTTTTATGTATTTCCTCACCAATTAAGCCTAATAGAAATGCCTCTGGTTTTTTATTAAAATTATATTTCAAAACCTTTTTTAACTCGTATATTATGTCCCAGAAGGCTTTCACTTTAGAACAAGTCCACCACAGATGGAGGAAGTTCCCCTCCTTCTCCTTACACTTCCAACAATTTTTGTCTTGATTTCTATACACCTTAGCAAGTTTGGCATGTCTAATATACCATCAATACATCATCTTAAATATATTTTCTTTGAGTGACACACATGCTGTGAATTTAATTGTTTCGGTCCACAGTTTTCCCCACCTTTTAAAATCAATATTGTGCCCCAAATCCTGGGCCCACCTAATCATAACACTTTTTACCTCTTCATCCTTTGTGTGCCATTCCAGTAGAAACTGATACATTTTCGACAGTATTTTCATTTTACTACCCAGCAATTCTGTCTCCAATTTAGATTTGTTACTTCCAAATCCGTTTCTTTTATTATCCTCTCTAAACACATCTTGTAACAATCGGTTACCTTTCCTCTTAGTTCTTCGAATGTCTTTAACTTTATTTTATTATCACTTCCATCAGCAAGTCTTTGTATGTCGCCCATTCAGTTCCCATATTTATTTATTTTTTTGACTGCAAAAGCCTCCAGAGGTGAGAGCCACCTCGGAGTTTTGCATTCCAATAATGTTTTATGTCTGCTCCACACCTCATACAATGATTTTCTAATAGTATGGTTCAAAAACTCTCTGTGCATTCTGACCATTCTGACCACAGGTAGGCGTGCCATGCGAATCTGTTGTCAAATCCCTCCAAATCCAATATATCTGAATTATCTAAGGTTATCCTGGGTGGCGCTGTGGGTAATACCTCAGCGCCTAGGACTTGCCGATCGCATGGTCGGCGGTTCGAATCCCCGCGGCGGGGTGAGCTCCCGTCGTTCGGTCCCAGCTCCTGCCCACCTAGCAGTTCGAAAGCACCCTTAAGTGCAAGTAGATAAATAGGGACCGCTTTACAGCGGGAAGGTAAACGGCGTTTCCGTGTGCTGCTCTGGTGGTTCGCCAGAGCAGCTTCGTCACGCTGGCCACGTGACCCGGAAGTGTCTGCGGACAGCGCTGGCTCCCGGCCTCTAGAGTGAGATGAGCGCACAACCCTAGAGTCTGTCAAGACTGGCCCGTACGGGCAGGGGTACCTTTACCTTTTACCTTATCCATTCTCTCAACCAACAAAAACACGCTGCCTCGTAGTAAATTTTTAGATCTGGCAGGGAAAAACCGCCTCTTTCTTTTGCATCTGTCAATATTTTATACTCAATTCTTGGCTTTTTAACCTGCTAGATAAATTTAGACAATCTTCTTTGCCATACATTAAATTGTTTTTGTCAGGGGTTCAGAAGGAGAGACACAGGAGGGGGAGCAAATGGAGAGTGAGGAGGAGGAGTACGAGGGGGGCGCAGGCAGTGACAGTGGCCAGAGTTATTCCACAAGCCTCTCTAGCGAATCGGAGGACTCACAGAAGGGAGCGCCGGTGGCCAGAGCGAAGGGGGGTCCAGGGGGGAAGCCCCAGGAGGAAGGGGCCAGCGGGGAGTCCCTGAGCAGCAGCTGGAGATCAGGACCAGCGTCTCCACCAGAGCGCAGTGGGGAGGGGGAGTCCCAGGAGTCGGGACCAGTGTCCTCACCACCAGAGGGAGGAGAGGAGTCAGGTTTGGCAACACCCACATCAGGAAGCGGGGAAACGGTCAGAAGGAAAGTCACCGGCTGGGCGCGCGCGCCAAGTTCAAATGTACAGGAGCGCGGCACAGCGGGGAGCCCGGGAAGGGAGCCAGGTCCTAAAGCCCGCCGGAGGGAGGGGCAAGACTCAGGAGGCTCAGCGTCAGAGGAGTCCAGGAAGGAGGGAACCCCAGAGGGCAGAAGGACCCAGCGCAGGAAAGAGCAGCGCAAGAGGTGGAGCCGGGCTAGAATCTTAAACTGGTGTGGGTGGAGCAGTGAGTCAGAGGGGACTTAGCCGGTCTAGCGTCAAGACGTGGGTCTGCGCGCCCAGAGCTTGGAAATGGAAACTAAACTTTAATAAAGACTTTTGTATATAACATCCACTGGGCGTTGGTCCTCTGTGAGCTGGGACCTAGCGGCAGTCCTGACAGTTTTGTTCCACTGATAACCGGAATTGTCTGAAATCAAAACAACAATCTCAGTAACACGTTCATTTTGATAGTTGAGATTCTACCCATCATTGATAATTTCATTCTAGTCCATATCTCCTGATCTCTCTTCACTTCATTCCACACCTTTTCATAGTTGTCTTTAAAGAGGTTTATGTTCTTAGATGTGAGCCAGACTCTAGGTATTTTACCTTTTTTTCTATCAACATACCTGTCTTTTGTTGTAGTTCTCCTATTTCTTTACTGTCCAAATTTTTATTTAATATTTTTGTCTTATTTTTCTTGAGCTTAAAGCCTGCTAATTGCCCATACTCGTCAATCTTTTTCAAAGCTTCTATTGCACTGGACATAGGTTGTTCTAAATTCAAGACAACGTCGTTGGCAAAGGCCTTATACTTATATTCTTTTGAGCCTACACCAATCCCCTTTATTTCATTTGTTGCTTCTATTTTCCTCAACAGGACCTCTAGTATTGTTATAAATAACAATGGCGATAGCGGGCACCCCTGTCTGGTTCCCTTTGTTATCTCAGTTTTGTCTGTGAAGTTATTATTAACTATCAATTTAGCATATTGTTCCGAATAAATAGCCCGAATACCATTTAAACGTTTTTCACCGATATCCATAAATTCTAAATTTCTTTTCATAAAATGCCAAGACACATTATCAAATTCTTTTTCAGCATCCAGAAACATTGGGCGGCTTGTTTGTCTCTCCTGGAGTCCAGATATTCCATTACAGTGGTGCCCCGCAAGACGAACGCCTCGCAAGACGGAAAACCCGCTAGACGAAAGGGTTTTCCATTTTGGAGGCGCTTCGCAAAACGAATTTCCCTATGGGGTTGCTTCGCAAGACGAAAAAATCGTGTTTCGTCCCCCCCCCCCCGCGGTTTTTTTCCGCTTTTTCCGCCCTTTTCTTAAGCCGCTACGCCGCTTATCAGCTGTTCCGCTGATAAGCCGCTTAACAGCTGATCGCTGGAAGCCACTTGACAGCTGTAGCGCTAATCCGCTAAGCTGTCAATGGGCTTGCTTCGCAAGACGAAAAAACCGCTAGACGAAGAGAATCGCGGAACGAATTCTTTTGGTCTAGCGAGGCACCACTGTATATCAATTATATTTCTTTCTTCCCGCTCCCCCCACGGAATAAATTTATTCACAGGAAAAAAAGGTGCGTGGGTTTTTAAAAAAGTGAAATCACTCTCATCATTTATTAAGTTAAAAAACAGCAATTGAAAATCAGACATTGCATTTCGAGGCCTCCATGGCAAACTCAAATCTGGTTGCAATATTTTTTTTTTGGGGGGGGAGGAGGATCTTGGCTTTTTTAAAAGGGATTCGGCATTCGGGGAATTCCAAGATGCAGGATAGAGACGCATTCGGGGCGGGCTAAAGACCTCAAGGGATCCCACTCTGACATTTGGAAATCTCTCCTCTCCTAGGGCTCCCTTCTGGCTAGCCTAAGGGAGGAGGGAGGGGCAGGGCTGCCTGCCCTGGCGTTGGGAGATGGGGGCCACATGGGGACAGAACGGGGTGTCAAGGGGCCATGGCGATCCAGCCGAGGATGAGGAGGGAACCACCATACGGGTTGGAAGAGACCACAAGGGCCATTGAGTCCAACCCCCTGCCAAGCAGGAAACGAATATACTGGCAAATAATTTGTAATCATTATTTAGGAGCGAGATTGGCCTATAATTTTTCACCTGCCTTATGTCCGTGTCTTGTTTGGGAATTAGTGCAATATGGGCTTCTTTCCAAGTAATATATTTTCTTTTTTTAAGAGGAAAAACACATTGGTTTAAAACGTTATATATTTCCAGCCTGATGTAGGGGCTGTGTTGTTGTTTTTTAAGCCAAATTCAATGGAAATGCATTGTTTGAAGAGTGAATAGATGTATATGCAGAATATGTAAATGTGCACTGTGAAAGCTTTGTAATATTACTTTTGTGATTTTGGGTAAAATTGATGGATGAAGAAAGTGTTGAACTAAAAGCAAACTGTGTGCTTAACTTGTGTTTGTATCTTTTCGTTTCTAAAGGGACCTTTACAAATTGAATTTAAAATAAACAAGCAAACTCCAAAATTTAAAAAAAAAATTGAAAAAATAATACTGGTTGGAGCTTTTCTCTGCTTCCTCTAGCTACTCTCCCACAATATATACTGCTGGGGAGGACAAAGCATATGCACAGCTTTGCCACCCATCTCTCAATATGCCCTATACATTTTACTTCTGGTTGGGCTGGAGCTGGCATTTTTCTGATGTCAGCACATTCTGTCATTGTTGCCTCAAAGCCAATAATATTTATGCTTTAAAAATGCAGAGAAAAGAACGATAATAGTTATTTTATATGGGTACATGGACAAAGTCTTGTTTGCTATGGCAAGTAAAAATTGCACAAAAGAAGAAAAAGTAATTCCACCAGACTTAAGAAATCCATCTTAATATCATTCATAGAGCAATAAATAGCATTAAGTGGGCCAATCCAGACATAGATTGTGTGCGCAGTTTGATCCATCTTTTAGATTTAGGGGAGCTAGTCTCAAACGTTTGTTGGGGGAGACTTAGGTTTTTTTGGGGGGGAGTTATTTGTCCTGTCTTCACGCTTTTTATGATGGAGGACCACTGTAGCCACCCCCAACGACACGTTCTCAAGATGGAGGAGGAGGGAACAGCTGCAGTCGCCTGCGGTTCCTGCGCAATGTTTGCCATCTTGCCAAAGGTTGCAGGCAGCTTTACCTGTAGCAATTGCACGTTGATTGCCCTCTTACAAGACAAAGTCCAGCAACTGGAGGAACGTGTAGCTACGCTCCAAAGAATTAGAGAGCTGGAGCTCTTCTTGGAAGCAACAGAGCACACCGTCTCCACCAAGGAGGAGACAGGGGACTCCGCTGAGAAGGAGGCTAGTTCACCAACACAGGAGCCAGATATATGGAGAAACGTGACTCAAAGAAGTAGGAGGCCCAGGGTTCGCTCTGATTGTTTAGAAATACACAATCGCTTTGAGGTCCTCTACCCTAGCATGGAAGACGAAGAGCAGACTCCATTTGAGGATCTCTCCCTCATTACAGTCGATCAGGTATATGAAGACGAGCAGCAAAGTCAGTCCTCAAGGAATGTGCAGGCGACCTTGGAACGGACAGCTCACGGAAGAACCCCGACCAGACCTAAGAGGAGGCGTGTAGTGGTGATAGGGGATTCCCTACTGAGGGGAACAGAAGCAGTGATCTGTGGGCCTGACAAGATGTCTCGGGAAGTGTGCTGTCTCCCCGGGGCTAAGATCCAAGATGTAACTGAACGACTGCAAGGAATCATAAAACCCACTGACAAATACCCCTTCCTCTTGGTTCATGTGGGAACCAATGGCACTGCAAGCAATAGCCTCCAGAAGATCAAAAGAGACTACGAGGCTCTGGGCAGGAAATTGAAGCAATTAAATGCACAAATTGTCATCTCATCTGTCTTCCCAGTTGAACGACGTGGCCCAGGGAGAGAGGGAAGAATAGTGGAAGTGAACAGCTGGCTTCGCAAATGGTGTAAACAGGAACGATTTGGATTCTTAGATCACGGACTGCAGTTTCTTGAAGATGGACTTCTGGCAAGCGATGGGCTGCACCTCACAACGGTTGGGAGGAATGTTTTTGCCAAAAATCTCAGAAACCTCATCAGGAGGGCTTTAAACTGACTAATGTGGGGGAGGGAGACAGTGCTCCTGAAGGTAGGAGTCTATCAATTGATGAAGATGATCATCCAAATGTCATAGACCAAATGGGGCAAACAGCACGCAAACCTAGTGGTGGGAGGAAAAAATCCTTAAATAAGAGACACGGGGGAATGATTAATGGGCTTCAATGTCTCTACACTAATGCGCAAAGCATGGGAAAGAAACAAGATGAGCTTGAGCTC